>NC_134266.1:199480985-199710985 GCF_031893055.1 Leptodactylus fuscus | reverse complement strand
ACTGATCTCATTGGTGTTTTTATGCCTAGGTAGTTTGCACACATGTAATACATGATACTCTGACTCCTCCTCACGGATTTTGGCTCTAGTGGGAAGTGGGTCACTGAATGGAATATGAGTTGACAGGGGAACAGGAGATGAAGTATAAGACCCCTCCTGTTCTGCTGGTAAGAGATGCCAAGGTAGGGAATGGCTGGGCCAGACGGACACCTGGCAATGGTGCCTACATGCTTAGTTTGTTTTAGCTGTTGAACTACATAAAACCCTCTTCCTTCAGCAGTTACAGGCAAGAATAGCTGCCATGCAAGACATGAGGGGGAGTTGTGGTTTGTTAGGTTCAGTTTAAATGTATCCAAGATATCTTATCTGGATGCCCTGATAACCAGTGTGCCCTGTGTTACATACATACATATCATGAAACTGTATGCCTTCATTTGGGGTCATAGACTTTTTCTATAGCTAATATACACCCTAGGCAAGAGTCATTGCAAGTCCAATAAAGTGGCAAGGTGAGAACTATTCATGCTTAGTTGCTGCAGTGATTATTAGGCCAACAAAGATTATAACCCAACTTTTCCAGATTTGCAAATTTGCCTAGTGAAACAGGAAAATATTGCCATGGCTAGACACTAGGATGTCACTGACTTGACACTTGGGGAACAACAACCACCTATGGAAAATGTAATGGTGGACATTTGGTTTGCCACCCAGCTTTCCCAGACACAGATATTGGCAAGGACTTGGTAAAAGAAGGCAATATAAAGTATTTTAACTACAAGGGGGGATATATGGATTAATATGATTGATTAGGATCTGCTATACTACTTCTAAGCCAAACAGACTCTGTTTGAATGCAGCAGTCTCTCAGCTGAGTCTGTCTCTAGTTGTCTTTAGCTAATAGAATCACCTAGAGACAGACTCAGCTAAGAGACTGCTTTAGGCAGAGTCCATACAGCTGAGGTTAAACTGAAGGCTCATATATATATATATATATATATATATATATATATATATATATATACAGTATATTGGTGCAGCTCTAAATGGGCAAATAATGCCACTATTTGAAATTCTGGGACAATTAAATATGCACAGTTAACCTAATATTCAGTGCAAATTTAGAAGGAAAGTCTTAAAATCCTTCCCTCTTTTTACCTACGTTATGACCTTGTCTAGAAAGACAAAAAAGTCCTAAAAGTAAATGGATCTAACATGTCTATTTTCTTCCAGGATTTACTATTGTAAATTCCCTCCATTGTGTATGGGCAATGTATGGAGCCAAATTAATGTAAGGCTGACTTGTTGCACAGCAATAGCTGGCAATAGATATAAGACCCTGAGAATAATTTAGAGTTGGCTTGTATATAAACAATGTGGGCTATTAACATGTTCAAGTTATGGTTTTTATCTGGGGTTCCAATGTTTTTGTATACAGTTTTATACAAAGCAGCTTGTAGGGTCGCTTCTCCACTGATATTCACTCAGCTATCTGGCAGTTTCATGATCTCTTACCAGCATATGGACATTCTTCAGGTAAATGGCCATCTTGATGCATTCTCCTGTTGCTAACCCCCAGTTAGGGCCAAAGGGTAGTGGGATCTGAGACCACTAACAGGGGAGCAGTGAAACAACTTTTAGTCACCTTCCCCTGTTATCACTGTGTGAGACCCAGCTCCTGTCTCACCTCTTTCTTATATATGATGTTCTCCTTGCAAAAGATTATGCTTCCATTTGATGACAGATGCCCTAGAGCATATTTTTTTTGGAGGTGCCTCAGTGGATCCTTATTAACCCCTTAAGGACCAGGCCATTTTTTGGTTTCGCATTTTCGTTTTTCCCTCCTCACATTTCAAGAGCCATAACTTTTTCATTTTTCAGTTCACAGAGTCACATGATGGCTTATTGTTTGCGGGACAAATTGTACTTTGTAATGGCACCATTCAATATGCTGTGCAATGTACTGGGAAGCTGGAAAAAAATTCAGAATGAGGTGCAATTGGAGAAAAAATGCATTTGCGCCATTTTCTTATGGGTTTAATTTTTACAGCGTTCACTGTTTGGTACAAATGACATGTTACCTGTGTTCTACGTGTCAGTACGAACGCGGTGATACCAAATTTATATAGTATTTGAAATGTTTTGATACTTTTAAAAAAATGATAAACTTTGCAAAATAGAAAAAAAAATTTGTGTCATCATGTTCTAACACCTGTAACTTTTTCATATTTCCATGTATGGAGCTGGTTGTGGTGTCTTTTTATGCGGGACAAGATGACGTTTCTATTGATACCATTTGGGGAAAGATCTGATGGTTTGATCACTTTTTATTCAATTTTTTATAAGAGGCAAAGTGTTGAAAAAAATGCTTTTTGGCTGTTTTTATTTTTTTTGCCGCTATGTTGTTCGCAGTACGGGATAAATGTTTTAATATTCTAATAGTTCAGGCATTTTGGAGCGCGGGGATACCTAATATGTTTATGTTTAATGTTCTTTAATTACTTTTATAGCTAATCTAGGGAAAGGGGGGTGATTTGAACTTTTATATTTTTTTTATTTTTTTAATACTTTTAAAAACTTTTTTTTTTCTTCTGTTACATTTATGATCAGACCCCTTAGGTACCTTGAAACCTAGGGGGTCTGATCGCCCATACTATTCACTGCAATACTACAGTATTGCAGTGAATAGCAAAATCGCAGCACTTCTATTAGACGATGCCTCTGGCCTCTGGCATCGTCTAATAGATCTTGTGCAGAGACAAGCCTGGAAGCCTTCAATAGGCTTCCGGCTGTCATAGCAACCGATCACCGCCCTCATGTGACGTTCAGGAGGGCGGCGATCGGGGAAACATGGCGGCGTCCATGCCGCCTGCGCTGTTTACACGCTGCGGTCGCGTTTGACCGCAGTGTGTAAAGGGTTAACAGCAGCGATCGGCTCGGGCACCGACCGCTGCTGTTATTGGCAGGTCCTGGCTGTATGATACAGCCGGCATCTGCCGTGTATGGAGCGAGCTCAGCGTGTGAGCTCGCTCCATACATCCCCATGCGACCCATGACGTACAGTTACGTCAAGGGTCGCTAAGGGGTTAAAAAGGTGTGCATGAGGCTTCTGAATGAACCTAAAATATGTATATTGGGGCTGGTGAAGGATTATATTAGCAGCGCTTCCCTCCGAAGCGCTACTGCGCAGGCTCACTCGCCATTTTACTTAATGGCAGTTCGCGAGTGAGCCTGCGCAGTAGCGCTTCGGAGAGAAGCGCTACTACGCAGGCGCGGGATATGAAGAGAAGAAGCCGGAAGACGCGGAACCAGAGGGCGTTACTCCAAGAAGACAGAAGAGGCAGGCGTGCCCGAAGCTGACGTCGCATCGTTTATCCCCGCCCATGGTGCACGATAGGTAAGTTTTGCATATATGTTTTAATACTTTTATTTAAAAATGGGACCAGGATTTAATGTAACATTTACGGTGCCTGAATAGTCTTTTTAAAGGTTATTCATGCATATGTGGGGCTCTATTAGCATAATTTTGCTGATAGAGCCCCTTTAAGGAATTAAATAAATTGTAAGTAAAACTATATAAATGTGTTATCCCCAGAATTATACCAAAACATAGAATACAGGTGACATGTCATTTTGGTTGCACAGTGAACGCCGTAAAAATGAAGCCCGTAAGAAATTGACACAAATGCACTTTTTCTCTAATTTCACCCCACTCATTTTTTACAGTTTCCCGGTACATTGTACAGAATAATAAATGGTATTATTATGAAGACCAATTTGTTCCACAAACATTGAGCCCTCATATAACTCTCTGAACGGAAAAATAAAAAAATGAATGGCGTTTGGAAAGGGGGGGAGTCAAAGGTGAAAATCGATAAGTGCCACCAGCAGGAAGGGGTGAACGGCAAGTATCTATAAAAGTATATCTAGGAATATTGGCAAAGTCTATTACCCTATAGAGGGAAAAGGCCTGATAGATATATTGCCTACAGTTAACTATTCCCTAAATATTTTAGTATTAAAAATGAAAGAGAGTTTTGAATAACCTTTCAATGCTAGTCTTAATAAATCTCCCCTTTTGTTTTTTATCCGTACATTGAACCATAGCTGTGTATTTTGGGGTAGGGGCTCTATTGTAGCTGAAGTGAACAGAAATCAATTGACAAAGAAATGTCATAGAATATTATAATCTGTAGAAAAAGGAGGAACAGTGAGTTGTAAGGGAGAAACATACTCTCTAGTGTAAGTATCTATTGTATATTGTTGCAATCTTGCCTTGCCCAATCCTTCACATTATAGCTCTCCAAGCTGTCCTATCCATGTACACACAGAGCACAGTTGACATGGGAGCAGCAGGAAACTTAAACATAAAAGAAATAGCTTTACCCTTGTGATCAGCAGTAGGAATATTTTCAAACCAATGAATAGTATCATTATACCCAGAGACATAGATATATAGATGGCACAGACTGGAGCCTCAATGATTCTTGATTATTTTGTGCATGTAAACAGGGCCAATGCCATGCATTCAGGTATCTCCAATGAGCAGGGGTGCTCCTTCCATGAGACGACCTGAGGCGATGGCTTGAGGCGGCGCCTCATGGAATATGTTAAAAGGAACGGCATTTCTTTTTCTAATTGGCCACTTCTTTTTGTATTATTGCAATAAGTGGCAGGCAATACTTTTTACTCATCTGTCCACAATCCTGTGCAGGCTGGCTCCGTTGCCACTTCTAGGTGGCGCTGCCCTTGTGTTACAACACTGAATGACAACAGGAAGCTATGTACAGAATCCTGGCATTCTTCAACGTCAGCTACAGTGCACCCACAATAGCAAAACCCGATATATATATTGGGAACCATTGTAATTGTACTGACACAGAAGACAGTTGACGTGTTATTTATGCTGTATAGCTGGTGGCACAACATTTTATGAACTTTCAAAGAATTATTAAAATTTAGTCAATAATAACATTTAGTCAGTTATGCCAGCCCAAAAAGATGCCATTGAAAAATTCCTCAAACAGCTACACTGACGGAATAATGAAAAAAAGAAGTTATGGCTTTCAGAAACAGTCACCATGTCTGGAACCGAAACTGGCTGTGTCCTTAGAAATTAGTCATATATTAAAAGTCAATTTTAACTGACATTTGATACATTTTCTATAATTAAATATGATAATTGGATGTAATGATTACAATGACTACCGACCTGTAGCACTGACATCCCACCTGATGAAGGTCCTAGAGAGACTGGTCCTGACACACCTACGCCCCCTAGTGAGCTCCGCTCTGGACCCCCCCAGTTTGCCTATCGGCCGGGCATTTGGGTAGTTGATGCCATCATCCGCCTTCTTCACAGAGTTCTCTCACCTGGAGAAACCCAGAAACACAGCGAGAATAATGTTCTTTGATTTCTCCAGTGTGTTCAACACCATTCAGCCAGGGCTATTGAGGGAGAAGCTGAACCTTGGTGGTGTGGACCATCACCTGTCCAACTGGATCCTAGACTACCTGACAAACCGCCCTCAGTATGTGAGAGCTGGGGACTGTGTGTCTGACACTGTGATCTGTAGTACGGGGGCACCACAAGGTACAGTTCTTGCCCCATTTCTCTTCACACTGAACACTGCTGACTTTAGGCACAACTCATCCAGCTGTTACTTACAGAAGTACTCCGATGACTCTGCTATAGTAGGCCTCATCACTGATGGCGACGATAGGGAATACAGAGACTTAAATCGGGACTTTGTTGAATGGTGCCAGCAGAACCACCTCAGGATTAATGCTGGGAAGACCAAGGAGATGGTGGTGGACAATAGTAAACGGAGAAGTGCTCCGACCCCGGTGGAGATCCAAGGGACTTGCATTGAGATAGTCAGGACCTATAAGTATCTGGGTGTGCTCCTCAATAATAAACTAGACTGGGCTGATCACCTGGAGGCGCTGCACAGAAAGGTCCACAGCAGGCTCTACCTGCTCAGGAGGCCTTCGGAGTCCAGGGGCCACTTCTTAGGGCCATTTTCAACTCTGTGGTTGCTTCAGCCATCTTTTTCGGTGTGGCCTGCTGGGGGAGCAGTATATCAACCAGGGACAGAAATAGACTTGACAGGGTGATCAGAAGGGCCAGCTCTGTCCTGCGGAGCCCCCTGGGACCCATTACAGGTGGTGGGTGACAGAAGGATACTGTCCGTGGTTAGCTCCATGTGGGAGAACAAATCCCACCCCATGTATGAGACCTTGATGGCACTTAGCAGCACTGTAAATGACTGTCTGCTTCACCCAAAGTGTGAGAAGAAGCGCTATCGCAAGTCTTTCCTTCCAACCGCAATCAGGCTGTATAATCTACATCAGTCCAAGCGAAGATCACTCCGCACAGAAAACTAATGCTAATGCTTTAGTCTTCCTTCTTTCTTCTTCTGTTCCTTAGCTGCTATGGACTCCTAGTATATCTTCTCAGCTTAAGTGTGTCTGCTTCTGTAATATATTACTGTGTATTATCCTGTATCTGTATTACTATGTGTCATGACCTGATTGTTTGTTTATACTGGTGTGTGTTTTTGTTGGGGTTTTGAGCCGGTGGTCTGGGGTCTGGTGGTGGTTTTCTTGCCATTAGGCTATCTGCTTGGGCATTTGGTATCAGCCTTTTGAGTATACCTGAGGTTCTATGGATCAAACCTCAGGTGTTGGTTGTTACCATTATCCTATGGGACTATCCTGGGGCCTTTATTAGGAGGAGGGCTGGCTTTCCCAGTTGCTGGTTTTCGTGGTTACAACCTAGGATTCGTGGCCCTGGGAGGAGGAGTGTGTTTGATAGGTTTGCAACTGACTAGGAAGTGGTATGAGTGTTGCCTTGTGTGTGAGTCTGGTTTGTCCCTCCACACTTCTACTCTACCCTGTCCTTCAGTTCTGTTTGCCTGGCACTATCTGGTTGTTTGTGAGGTTCTGGGTTCCAGTTTGTTTGTCCAGTCCTGTGTTAACCCTTTCCTCACCTCTCCACTGTCCCTCTCCTCATTCTCTTGTTACGTATTGTGTTGTGCTGCGTGTCTGTTGTCCAGCACTTCCCATCCTGTTTGTTTTGTCTGTAGCTGCACCTTGGTTTCTGTAAGGATGACCACCTTAGTATCCCCAGTCCCTAGCTCTCTTGTAGCTCTCGCCCTATCTGTTGGCTAGACCTTCATGGTAGAGAGCCAGGAGTTGTCGGGGCCAAGGCTAGCTTGGGAACAGCTGACCACCACCCATAGGCAGGGCCTAGCTAGTCGCCGTAGTGTCAGGGATAGTCTCCTTCCCCTGTTCCCTTTAGCGGTGCAGTCTGCAGTCCAGATTCTTGTCTGGGCATTGACACGAACGTAACGTTATGCTGCTGTAACATACTGACATTTCCCCACTGTGGGACTATTAAAGGATTGTCTTATCTTAATTATTTCATGTAAAATTCATATAAGAAGCAATATGTGACCTCCCACATTTGAGAAGCAAAATGCTGAAAATATTTCATACTGCTTATTCCAACAATCACATAATAATAATTGGCAGGAGATTTGTGATTGTGACATTAAAATTAGATATCACTATTTTATCCTGTCTAATCTGAGCATTTGATCCTCCTGTCATTCACCATTGTCTTTCAAGGAGTAAAAAGTAATTACTTTTGTCACTATGTATTAGAAATATATGTACAGTAATTCTCATGTAAAAAGATCCCACACCTGCATCCCACATGCCGTCCTGAGACTTATTATCTCACTATAATCTTCCTTGGGTAAGAATCCTCATTAAATAGAAAAACAGGTGTTAAATCCAATCACAAGGAGAAAGATTACCGAACATGGAGAAACATTACCGCTTTTGCTGATAAATACACTGGGGGGAAAGAAGAAATTGGTGTTGGCATAGATTGATATACGGACACATAAATCAAACACATAAATGCTTCTCATATCTCATTATTCCTTATCAACCGCAATACATGATGGATTTATCTTTTCAAGTGCTGTAAATGGTTTGCTGGGTGAGATTCACCAAGCTAAGATGCCAGTCAGAATAACACAGTCATTGAAGTCACTTCTAGTAAATGTAGGTTCATGCTGTGATACTTGGAAGTCTAGTTTAAAGGATAGAAGATTTTTTCCTTGACTAAATGATTCTTGTATGAATAAATTCTTGAATGATATGATTTTGGTAGAAACAGTAATGACTATTGGGGGGTCCATTCCAATTGGCATTCTTTTGCTCTATAACGTAACATTGTACAACACAAAGCAATGTTTTATCTGAATTTCTAAAATTCACAATATCATGCAGATGACTATACAATATATGGTACAGTTAATAATTCATATCTTATTTACAGTGGCTTGCAAAAGTATTCACACCCCTTGAGCTTTTTCACATTTTGTCACTGTACAAACACAAACTTAAATGTATTTTATTGAGATTATAAGTGATTGACCAACACAAAGTAGCGGATAATTGTGAAGTGAAACAAAAATGATACATAGTTTTCAAAATTTAAATTTTAAAAAAATCTTAAAAATGTGAAGTGCAAAAGTATTCAGTCCCCTGTACTCTAATACCCCTAAATAAAATCCAGTGCTCATAATTGCCTTCAGAAGTCACTTAATGAGTTAATAGAGTCCAGCTGTGTGTTATTTAGTCTAAAGTATAAATACACCTGTACTGTGAAGGCCTCAGTGGTTTGTTAGAGAATACTAGTGAACAAACAGCATAATAAAGACCAAGGAACTCACCAGACAGGTCAGAGATGAAGTTTTAGTTTAAAGCAGGGTTAGGTTATAAAACATATCCCAAGCTTTGAGCATCCCAAGAAGCACTGTTCAATCCATCATCCAAAAATGGAAAAAGTATTCTACAACTGCAAACCTACCAAGACATGGCTGTCCATTTTAAGTGACAGATCAAGAAAGGAGAGCACTGGTCAGAGAATCAGCCAAGAGGCCAAATGTCACTCTGGAGGAGCTGCAGAAAGCCACAGCTCAGGTGGGAGAATCTGTCCAAAGGACAACAACTATAAGTTTTACGCTCCACAAATCTGGCCTTTTTGGAAGACTGGCAGGAAGAAAACCATTGTTGAAAGAAAAACATAAGAAGTGTTGTTGGCAGTTTGCCACAAGCCATATGTAGAGGACACAGCAAATACGTGGAAGAAGGTGCACTGGTCAGATGAGACCAAAGTTGAACTTCTTGACTTGCAAAGTAACATCAGAAAAGTAACACTGCTCATCACCCTGAACACAGCATCCCCACTGTGACAAATGGTGGTGGCAGCATCATGCAGTGGGGAGGCTTTTCTTCATCAGGGATAGTGAAGCTGGTCAGAGTTGATTGGAAGATGGATGGAGGTAAATATAGGACAATCCTGAAAGAAAACCTGTTGGAGGCTGCAAAAGACTTGAGGCTGGGAAGGAGAATCACCTCCCAGTAAGACAATGACCCTAAACATACAGCCAGAGCAACAGGGGAATGGTTTCGAACAAAGAATATTCATGGATTAGAATGGCCCAAAGTCCAGACCTAAATCCCATTGAGCATCTGTGGCAAGACATGTAAATTACTGTTCACAGACACTCTCCATCCAATCTGGATGAGCTTGAACAATTTTGCAAAGAAGAATGGGCAAAATCCTCAGTCTCTAGATGCACAAAGCTGGTAGAGACAGACCCCAAAAGACTTGCAGCTGTAATTGCAGCATAAGATAGCTCTACAAACAGTGCCGCACCTCCCATGAGGCGACCTGAAGCGACCGCTTCAGGCGGTGCTATGCCAGGGCCATGGGGAGGGCGGCATTTTTGCTGACCTAAGCAGTCCAGGACAAGCTAATCAGATAATCCACAGATAATCCACCAGGTAAGGGGGATAATGTGGAGACAGTCCCCACAGGTTGGTCCTGGGGATCCTCAGGAGAGTGGTCAATGTCAGTCATGTGTCCGATGGATAAGTCTCAGACATAGCTGTGTAGACCCTCATGCCCCATCATGTCGTACATACAGTGAAGTGAAAGGAAGAGCAGCCAGGGTGTGAATGGCAGCTGGCTCCACAGAATTTGGAGGAAGGAGGTGACTGTCTGGCTCTCCTACATATCTAGTCATCTGTGCTCTGGGGGATCTGTGTATATATTAGAATATAAGAATATAAACTTACCCAGTACTGGGAATGCACTGCTAAGCTTTGTTTGTCTCTGCATAACCCTTTAAAAAATGACCCTACTGCACCAGCAAATGAAGAAATATCTGCAGC
Organism: Leptodactylus fuscus; assembly: GCF_031893055.1. NCBI lineage: Eukaryota > Metazoa > Chordata > Amphibia > Anura > Leptodactylidae > Leptodactylus > Leptodactylus fuscus. Next base: position 199,700,731 of record NC_134266.1, on the reverse strand, counting down.
GTGTCCCTTTTAAAATTTAAAGTAATACCTTCACGTTGACCTCTTAATAAAACTGACGACATTGTGGCCCTGACTTAGGAAAATGCCCCCACAATGTGCAATATATTCAAGAAAATAAGTTAGTCATGAGCCAGAGTTTAAATTGACCTAAAACATATTGTAAAACACTCACCAGGCTCCTAGATCTCTGTTTAGCCCCTTTCTAGCTCTCAAAGACATACAGTCCTATGAAAAAGTTTGGGCACCCCTATTAATCTTAATCATTTTTAGTTCTAAATATTTTAGTGTTTGCAGCAGCCATTTCAGTTTGATATATCTAATAACTGATAGCCACAGTAATATTTCTGGATTGAAATGAGGTTTATTGTACTAACAGAAAATGTGCAATATGCATTAAACCAAAATTTGACTGGTGCAAAAGTATGGGCGCCTCAACAGAAAAGTGACATTAATATTTAGTAGATCCTCCTTTTGCACAGATAACAGCCTCTAGTCGCTTCCTGTAGCTTTTAATCAGTTCCTGGATCCTGGATGAAGGTATTTTGGACCATTACTCTTTACAAAACAATTCAAGTTCAGTTAAGTTTGATGGTCGCCGAGCATCAAATCATCCCACAGATATTCAATGATATTCAGGTCTGGGGACTGGGATGGCCATTCCAGAACATTGTAATTGTTCCTCTGCATGAATGCCTGAGTCGATTTGGAGCAGTGTTTGGACATTGTATTGCTGAAATATCCATCCCCGGCGTAACTTCAACTTCGTCACTGATTCTTGAACATTATTCTCAGGAATCTGCTGATACTGAGTGGAATCCATGCGACCCTCAACTTTAACAAGATTCCCGATGCCGGCATTGGCCACACAGCCCCAAAGCATGATGGAACCTCCACCAAATGTTACAGTGGGTAGCAAGTGTTTTTCTTGGAATGCTGTTTTTTTTGGACACCATGCATAACGCCTTTTTGTATGACCAAACAACTCAATCTTTGTTTCATCAGTCCACAGGACCTTCTTTCAAAATGAAGCTGGCTTGTTCAAATGTGCTTTTGCATACCTCAGGCGACTCTGTTTGTGGTGTGCTTGCAGAAACGGCTTCTTTCTCATCACTCTCCCATACAGCTTCTCCTTGTGCAAAGTGCGCTGTATTGTTGACCGATGCACAGTGACACCATCTGCAGCAAGATGATGCTGCAGCTCTTTGGAGGTGGTCTGTGGATTGTCCTTGACTGTTCTCACCATTCTTCTTCTCTGCCTTTCTGATATTTTTCTTGGCCTGCCACTTCTGGGCTTAACAAGAACTGTCCCTGTGGTCTTCCATTTCCTTACTATGTTCCTCACAGTGGAAACTGACAGGTTAAATCTCTGAGACAACTTTTTGTATCCTTACCCTGAACAACTATGTTGAACAATCTTTGTTTTCAGATCATTTGAGAGTGGGCTGTCCATGCTCGGCGACCATCAGACTTAACTGAACTTGAATTATTTTGTAAAGAGGAATGGTCCAAAACACTTTCATCCAGGATCCAGGAACTGATTAAAAGCTACAGGAAGTGACTAGCGACTGTTATCTTTGCAAAAGGAGGATCTACTAAATATTAATGTCACTTTTCTGTTGAGGTGCCCATACTTTTGCACTGGTCAAATTTTGGTTTAATGCATATTGCGCATTTTCTGTTAGTACAATAAACCTCATTTCAATCCTGAAATATTACTGTGTCCATCAGTTATTAGATATATCAAACTGAAACGGCTGCTGCAAACACCAAAATATTTAGAACTAAAAATGATTAAGATTAATAGGGGTGCCCAAACTTTTTCATAGGACTGTATATAGTTGAAGTTATATCAAAGTGACAATGTAAGTCTATGGGAAAACAGATGGCAAGCAGTAAATACAAACTCCAAGTTTAACCATACACTGCGCTGACACTTGCTTTTACGGATTTCAACATTTAAAAAAGCTCCAAAAATTTCCCTTTGGGTTTCCCCAGGTTTCCTTTTATGGGATCAAATGTGACAGCAACATAGGATTGGTAGAGTGACAATTTAGAATTTGAAGAAAAATTGGTGGCACACTTTTGATGCCTGGTCTGTCAGCTGAAAACTGGAATATGTTCCGTGATGAGAATGAAAGTTGGGAATCAGAAGAGAACATGGATTGTCCTTCCTATCACCTCTTTATGAGAGCATATTCCCTAACAACAAAGTGTTGACAGAGTGAGAGTATAGAAAATTTCAAGAAAATTCAGTTACTGGCCTGCCAGCGAAAAAGCTGGAATATTTTCCCTGATTAAAACAACACTTTGGAGTCAGAAGTAAACCTACACGTTCCTGCCCATCACCCCTTTGTGAGAGCAAATGTCGAAACAACATAGCGTTGGCAAAGTGACAATTTACAAAATTTCACGAAAAAATTCTGGTATGCTGTCAGTGTGCCTGGTCTGCAAGCTGAAAAAGCTGGAATATCTTCTCTGATGAGAACAACACTTGGGAGCAAGCTGAGAACCTGGCCCGTCTTGCCTGTCAATTTACAGAATTTCAAGAAAAAATTCTGGTACACTGTCAGTGTGTCTGGTTTACGAGCTAAAGAAGCTGGAATGTCTTCTAAGAGTGACCAAGAGGTAGAAGTTGTTATTCTGACACCTCTAATTGCCTAACTGTAAATGTTTCCTGTAAGATATATGTATATTAAAGGGATGACATCCTTGAGGCTGCAGTTCTCCCTAAAGGGCTTCAAAAGGCACATTTCCCTATAAGGGATTTCAAAATAACACATTGTCCCTGAGGTATTTTGTATTCAGTAATCATTCACTGTCTTCTGCTACTCAAACAGATGCTCCAGCATATGCCATAGTGCCACACCATGTGCGCTTCACCTTACAGCCATGAAATGAAGGAGTGGGAGTAGAAGAATTGGCTCACCCTGGTGAAGTTGGGGGCAGGAAATGGTTCAGTGACAAGGAACTGGAGGAGGGGGATGGGTCCCGTCTGCTGTTGAAACTGGGCCAACACCCACTGGGGTCAATACTAGCACCTGGCCTTGTGTTTCTGGACGTTGGTTGCTGATACTCGAAACATTGACCCAGTGGGCCATGAAAGCTATATACTGTCCCTGCCCGTAATTGCTGATCCACGTGTTGATGGTGGCATGCCCCATTCCCCACACGGACATATCAAAGGAAAGGCCCATATGGCAATATCAACCAGGGACCACTTTCCTAGATAAATAATGGTAGCTAAGTATTCTCCAATGAGAGAGAGTGTATGCAAAATGCAGAGATATCCACTAAGTAACTTGACCACGTATATATGTTAAAATTGCAAACCAGCCAGATGACTAGACTCATATTGGTGTTTCCTGGACAGATGTTCCCTTATGGATAACTTAAATGAAGGAGGAGGAGAACCAGACAGAAATGATAATGATAACAACGATGATTGTGTGCTAGGTATGGATGTGGCCTGTCTACAAAAAAAGATCATGGGGAGAAGTAGGAAAGTCATGCTCAGTTTGCTTGCCAGTGCCACTGACCATTGTATTTTGTCAAATGAGATGATAACACTTCATATGACTATGGAAAGACAGGGTTCCTACATGTGTGCCTGCACAGCCATGAATATTTTTCTGCTTGCACCTTGCCATGGATTTGTCATTTGATGTACATAAAGTTTCCTATATGGGAGATGAGTGCATGTTGTGGCTGCCACCAACACCAGCAGCAGTGGAAACATGTCTGCCAGTGTCACCATCAACACCACCACCACTGGAGCTTGCCTTAGACTTACCCCAGGCAAGTTTTTTGGATGTTGGGGCTATTCATTGGATGAAATTGTTACTACTGTAGCTAATACCACCCCCTTCCTCTCCCTCTCATGTCATCTTGATCCAGTTGCCAAGTCTTATCTGCAATAGAATAATCATTGAATTCAGTAAATTCACCATCTTCACCACTTTTCAACCCCCACTTCATCGTGGCATCCTCTATACCAGGGGTAGGGAACCTTCGGCTCTCCAGCTGCTGTGAAACTACAACTCCCAGCATGCTCTATTCACTTCCATGGGAGTTCCAAGAACAGCAGAGCAAGTATGCATGCTGGGAGTTGTAGTCTTGCAACAGCTTGAGAGCCGTACGTTCCCTACCCCTGCTCTATACCCTCACAATGCCCACCTCCATATTTCTACCCCTAGTGCCCCTACTAGCACTATTACCATTATTTAATCTGCCACTACTACCTCCACCACCCCAAGCCACATGACTACTAGGCAATGGGATCTGTATAAGTGAAGATAAAGAAGATGTGGTTGACAGTGCAGAAAGGCAGCATCGTATATTATGTGTTGCAAGGAGGAGGAAAAGAACACATAGAACTCTGACCGCAAATCACATGACCATGGTCACACTTTTATCCTCTAGAAGTAACAGAATGAATGACAGCAAGCAGAGATCTAGAAAACCGTGAGGAATTGATACAGAAAGTATATTGGAAAATTGTATATCTTTTTATTGTACATTTGTTTGTCAATTTGGTCTGAAAGTGGCCAACCCCTTTAATATTAAGAACTTGCACTGGTGGATGACATGGTAGTAGCACAAGTGTTTCTTCTCCATTCTTTAGCCTGTCCCCTGCACTGTCATTTTAATTCCCTGATTATAGTGATTGGAAACAATTCTGAAACTGTGTAATTGTTTTGTTTTTTTCTAAAAAAATATATATATATAAAAAACCTCTATTTGAAGAAAATTATCCAAAGAATAGGCGATTTCCTGTGTTTGAAAGAATTTCTATGATGCAACCCACCTTCATATGGTATGTAGTAATGATCATTTGTGAACCACTTTCTTAAAAGGATTTTCTGATTCCAAATCAATTTATTCATACTGATGACCTATTCGCAGGATAGGTCATCAATATGTGATCTGTGGGGAACTGACACCCGGGCCCCGCACAGATCAGTTTCTGCAGCAGCCTTCAGGTGTCAGAAGCAGTGGATGGGGCTGCTGTGCCACTCCTATCACTTGAATACTAGCAGTGCTATATGCGCCGCCCAACCATTAGCTTCCTGTAACTTGAGGCTGCAATCTGTATGGGGGTCAAGGTGTCAGACCCCCACAGTTGACAAACTGATGACCTATCCTGTTTATAGGTCGCTAGTATAACAAAATCTATTTTCTATAAGAAAATGTTTCACAAATGTTCAGGAAGGTGAAAGTGTGATACCCTTGGTCTAGACTCATTACCACATAGTGTATGAAGGTATGCTGTGTAAGAAGACTTCTTACAAACATTGGAAAGAAGTGTGTTCTCCCTGAAGTGAAGCTAATGAGATACATACTCAGATGTCCACAGGCTTTCAAGTCTAGAGTCTGTGTTATTGCATACAAAGCAGGCAGTGGATATTTTCCTAACACTTCTAGAAAAGATTTACAAAGTATCTTCTTTCCCTACACATCTCATGCAGTACCACAATGTGATGATAAAATGAATAAAATATAAAAGACATAAGACTGCCATCTTGTGTTGAACTTTAGTAATGCTTCTTACTGTAAGAATTGATATAAAAAAGCTCATAGCCAGACATATGTAAAATGCTATTATGCTTTTCGTAATTACAAATAAGTATATATTAGGTCTACGCTGTTATATTAGCATTGTGAAATTTACAGTACAAATGTCATGAACATAGATATGCATTTCTCTATCCATATTTTACCGTATACGTTGAAGGAAGTCTATCACCACCAGAATCTATTACATGCTGTTGTAGGGGTGGTTAGCAGCATTGTGTACATACATTTTTATGTCAAAGTGCAATCTTATCAGCCATATTTTCCTTGAGCGAAATAAACCTTATCTTTCTAGGTATTATAGTGCACCAACATCACTAGAGATGAGCGAACACTATTCGAAACAGCCGTTTCGAATAGTATGCTCCCATAGAAGTGAATGGATGTAGCCGCTTCCATTCAATTCTATGTGAACGTGCTATTCGAAACGACTGTTTCAAATAGTGTTCGCTCATCTCTAAACATCACTTATTACTTTGGTTGCCTGACTTTCAACCTGCTTAAGACTTTCTTGTACAGAAGTCCATACGCACACACAAATGTCATTCATATATATGAGAACTGCAACTGCTAGGATGACGGCATATACTATACCATGTGTGCTCTTTGCACACAGTAAGATATTTTTGAAAGTTCAAAGCAATTAAAACATAACAAAAACTATATAAATTGCTGTCAGAACATAGGTAAAGTGTCATGTTTACCACATGTGAACACCTTAAAGATTAATCCTGTAAGAGAATGGTGCAAGTGTGTGTTCTTAGATTTTTTTTTTCCAGTTTTCCAGTATATTGTATAGAATAATAATTCCCTGTCACCCTAAAGCAGCACAATGTGGAGTATTTCTGCCCCTATGTGCTGGTAGGACAGGCGGAATGTTTAATCAGCAAAATTTACATATGCATGGCTACAACCCTATAGGACGGCACAGAGACCTCCCCCTCGCGTGTTTTTTTCTGTCCTGTGTGGTGGGACAGGTGGTGGAGGCTCTGCGGCCTCCTGTATGGTTTGGAAGACCATACAGACTTCTTCTTTTTCTTTTCTTTCTTTCTAAGAGAAAGATCTAGGTTAGAGATGAGCGAACACTAAAATGTTCGAGGTTCGAAATTCGATTCGAACAGCCGCTCACTGTTCGAGTGTTCGAATGGGTTTCGAACCCCATTATAGTCTATGGGGAACATAAACTCGTTAAGGGGGAAACCCAAATTCGTGTCTGGAGGGTCACCAAGTCCACTATGACACCCCAGGAAATGATACCAACACCCTGGAATGACACTGGGACAGCAGGGGAAGCATGTCTGGGGGCATAAAAGTCACTTTATTTCATGGAAATCCCTGTCAGTTTGCGATTTTCGCAAGCTAACTTTTCCCCATAGAAATGCATTGGCCAGTGCTGATTGGCCAGAGTACGGAACTCGACCAATCAGCGCTGGCTCTGCTGGAGGAGGCGGAGTCTAAGATCGCTCCACACCAGTCTCCATTCAGGTCCGACCTTAGACTCCGCCTCCTCCGGCAGAGCCAGCGCTGATTGGCCGAAGGCTGGCCAATGCATTCCTATGCGAATGCAGACTTAGCAGTGCTGAGTCAGTTTTGCTCAACTACACATCTGATGCACACTCGGCACTGCTACATCAGATGTAGCAATCTGATGTAGCAGAGCCGAGGGTGCACTAGAACCCCTGTGCAAACTCAGTTCACGCTAATAGAATGCATTGGCCAGCGCTGATTGGCCAATGCATTCTATTAGCCCGATGAAGTAGAGCTGAATGTGTGTGCTAAGCACACACATTCAGCACTGCTTCATCACGCCAATACAATGCATTAGCCAGTGCTGATTGGCCAGAGTACGGAATTCGGCCAATCAGCGCTGGCTCTGCTGGAGGAGGCAGAGTCTAAGGTCGGACCTGAATGGAGACTGGTGTGGAGCGATCTTAGACTCCGCCTCCTCCAGCAGAGCCAGCGCTGATTGGCCGAATTCCGTACTCTGGCCAATCAGCGCTGGCCAATGCATTCTATTAGCCCGATGAAGTAGAGCTGAATGTGTGTGCTAAGCACACACATTCAGCACTGCTTCATCACGCCAATACAATGCATTAGCCAGTGCTGATTGGCCAGAGTACGGAATTCGGCCAATCAGCGCTGGCTCTGCTGGAGGAGGCGGAGTCTAAGATCGCTCCACACCAGTCTCCATTCAGGTCCGACCTTAGACTCCGCCTCCTCCGGCAGAGCCAGCGCTGATTGGCCGAAGGCTGGCCAATGCATTCCTATGCGAATGCAGACTTAGCAGTGCTGAGTCAGTTTTGCTCAACTACACATCTGATGCACACTCGGCACTGCTACATCAGATGTAGCAATCTGATGTAGCAGAGCCGAGGGTGCACTAGAACCCCTGTGCAAACTCAGTTCACGCTAATAGAATGCATTGGCCAGCGCTGATTGGCCAATGCATTCTATTAGCCCGATGAAGTAGAGCTGAATGTGTGTGCTAAGCACACACATTCAGCACTGCTTCATCACGCCAATACAATGCATTAGCCAGTGCTGATTGGCCAGAGTACGGAATTCGGCCAATCAGCGCTGGCCAATGCATTCTATTAGCCCGATGAAGTAGAGCTGAATGTGTGTGCTAAGCACACACATTCAGCACTGCTTCATCACGCCAATACAATGCATTAGCCAGTGCTGATTGGCCAGAGTACGGAATTCGGCCAATCAGCGCTGGCTCTGCTGGAGGAGGCGGAGTCTAAGGTCGGACCTGAATGGAGACTGGTGTGGAGCGATCTTAGACTCCGCCTCCTCCAGCAGAGCCAGCGCTGATTGGCCGAATTCCGTACTCTGGCCAATCAGCACTGGCTAATGCATTGTATTGGCGTGATGAAGCAGTGCTGAATGTGTGTGCTTAGCACACACATTCAGCTCTACTTCATCGGGCTAATAGAATGCATTGGCCAGCGCTGATTGGCCGAATTCCGTACTCTGGCCAATCAGTGCTGGCCAATGCATTCTATTAGCTTGATGAAGCAGAGTGTGCACAAGGGTTCAAGCGCACCCTCGGCTCTGATGTAGCAGAGCCGAGGCTGCACAAGGGTTCAAGCGCACCCTCGGCTCTGATGTAGGAGAGCCGAGGGTGCACTTGAACCCTTGTGCACCCTCAGCTCTGCTACATCAGAGCCGAGGGTGCGCTTGAACCCTTGTGCACACTCTGCTTCATCAAGCTAATAGAATGCATTGGCCAGCGCTGATTGGCCAATGTATTCTATTAGCCTGATGAAGTAGAGCTGAATGTGTGTGCTAAGCACACACATTCAGCTCTACTTCATCGGGCTAATAGAATGCATTGGCCAGCGCTGATTGGCCAGAGTACGGAACTCGACCAATCAGCGCTGGCTCTGCTGGAGGAGGCGGAGTCTAAGATCGCTCCACACCAGTCTCCATTCAGGTCCGACCTTAGACTCCGCCTCCTCCAGCAGAGCCAGCGCTGATTGGCCGAATTCCGTACTCTGGCCAATCAGCACTGGCTAATGCATTGTATTGGCGTGATGAAGCAGTGCTGAATGTGTGTGCTTAGCACACACATTCAGCTCTACTTCATCGGGCTAATAGAATGCATTGGCCAATCAGCGCTGGCCAATGCATTCTATTAGCGTGAACTGAGTTTGCACAGGGGTTCTAGTGCACCCTCGGCTCTGCCACATCAGATTGCTACATCTGATGTAGCAGTGCCGAGTGTGCATCAGATGTGTAGTTGAGCAAAACTGACTCAGCACTGCTAAGTCTCTGCATTCGCATAGGAATGCATTGGCCAGCCTTCGGCCAATCAGCGCTGGCTCTGCCGGAGGAGGCGGAGTCTAAGGTCAGACCTGAATGGAGACTGGTGTGGAGCGATCTTAGACTCCGCCTCCTCCAGCAGAGCCAGCGCTGATTGGTCGAGTTCCGTACTCTGGCCAATCAGCGCTGGCCAATGCATTCTATTAGCCCGATGAAGTAGAGCTGAATGTGTGTGCTTAGCACACACATTCAGCTCTACTTCATCAGGCTAATAGAATACATTGGCCAATCAGCGCTGGCCAATGCATTCTATTAGCTTGATGAAGCAGAGTGTGCACAAGGGTTCAAGCGCACCCTCGGCTCTGATGTAGCAGAGCTGAGGGTGCACAAGGGTTCAAGTGCACCCTCGGCTCTCCTACATCAGAGCCGAGGGTGCGCTTGAACCCTTGTGCAGCCTCGGCTCTGCTACATCAGAGCCGAGGGTGCGCTTGAACCCTTGTGCACACTCTGCTTCATCAAGCTAATAGAATGCATTGGCCAGCACTGATTGGCCAGAGTACGGAATTCGGCCAATCAGCGCTGGCCAATGCATCCCTATGGGAAAAAGTTTATCTCACAAAAATCACAATTACACACCCGATAGAGCCCCAAAAAGTTATTTTTAATAACATTCCCCCCTAAATAAAGGTTATCCCTAGCTATCCCTGCCTGTACAGCTATCCCTGTCTCATAGTCACAAAGTTCACATTCTCATATGACCCGGATTTGAAATCCACTATTCGTCTAAAATGGAGGTCACCTGTTTTCGGCAGCCAATGACTTTTTCCAATTTTTTTCAATGCCCCCGGTGTCGTAGTTCCTGTCCCACCTCCCCTGCGCTGTTATTGGTGCAAAAAAGGCGCCAGGGAAGGTGGGAGGGGAATCGAATTTTGGCGCACTTTACCACGTGGTGTTCGATTCGAATCGAACATGGTGAACACCCTGATATCCGATCGAACATGTGTTCGATAGAACACTGTTCGCTCATCTCTAATCTAGGTTTATTTTGCAGTCTTTTGTCTTATCTGCTTTGCAGGTTGTTACTGAGATTCTTCAGCTATAGCTCGTTCACTGCCCAGCAGTAAGGTAGGCTGAGTCCTCTTTCAGCTTTCCCTCTGTGTTCAGTGCAGAAACTAAAAGCACTCATTTCTATTGCTGTTTATACTTCTGATGCAGAGCTTTAGATAATAATTCTTTGTCTACACTTTCATATAGCACTGTCTATCACTGTTATAAATGTGAGGTTCTTAGCGCACAGTTTGATAAATTGTGCGAGCCCATCTGCCACGTCACAGCGACCTCATTCAGATGGGTCCCTACACTAAGACTATATGTGTTATACCCCTGCTACAGACAAGACCCCAGAGATCAAGTTCCTAGAGACTGTGCTGTAACAGTAAGTAAGTAAGAAAGTAATCTCCTCTCCTATATGTGAAGTGTTAGTGTAGGGACCCATCGCAATAAGGCCAATAAGTGAGCGATGGGATCAAAAATGAAATCTAAAATATGATGACATATTATATAACATCACTATGAATAAAATAGCACTGATGTCTAGTTAATATACATTATCTATAAGAGCAGCAACACAAGGCTCAGAGCAGAAATTTTACTGTAATACTAATACTAAGGGGAAATATCTTAAAAGATTGTCTAAGGCCGGGTTCACATCTGTGCCCCGGCCTCCGTTCTTTACGTTTCCATTTCCTGCCCGAAACTGGACAGGAGAGGAAAACCTGCAGGCATTTTTCAAGCCCATTCATTTGGATGGATTTGAAAAGTGTCCGGCCGTGAGCGCTGGTGAGCGTTTTGTGCTCTTTGCGGTGAAACAATTTTTTTTTTTAACCGGACACAAAGTCGGACATGCAGGACTTTGTGTCCGGTTAAAAAAAAAAAAAAAAAACGGTTTTGCCACAGAGAGCACAAAACGTTCACCGGCGCACACGACCGGACACTGTCTGTTGGGTTTCCGTCTACTATCTGCAAAAGGCGGAAACCCAACAGACAGAGATCGGGCGCAGATGTGAACGAGCCCTGATTTGTACAATTCTAGTCCATATATTGTTTTGAGGGCATATACATAGCTTAGACTGGGAACATCTGCTCGAAACCCCACTCTATGAGTCAGAGGGAAACCACTAAGTCTATATATATATATATATATATATATATATATATATATATACATATTTACAAATGACATTCACACCTTACACATATTGTATAAGGAGATATCTCTTACATAAATGGACAACCCTTACATGTACTTACATGTATAATACAGGTATGTACATGTAGCAAACACTATCATTTAACACGTCAATACCATTGAATTAAATGCTACCTCTATATGTGTGTATATATACTGTACCTAATACAAAGGTGGACTTACTGACATATCTACATACAAATGCTAGTTCAAATCTTTTTACACATGTTATATATGCTATTTAGAGATTATTCCTATATATTTATACATATCATTCAATCAATCATATTACAAATACTTTATAGAGGAGTATACCTAGTGTATTACATAAAAGGACACTACTTACATACATGACTAGATCTATACATATATATGTACATATACAGATGTAGTTGAGTTAACTAAAACTTTTGCAATTTGAGAAATTGCTGCAGTGTGATATGTTGTCATAGAAGACAACAAAAAACAATTTTAGAACAGATTTCCATTGGCAAATGTTTAGTCCTGCCATATAATGTACATACTGCCCATCTTCTCTTGAGAAGATCACCCCTCTAGAAGACCAGAAGGTCATTATTGCAATGAAATTTTGTATGGTCATCTTAAGAAATGAAATGAATGGGCTGCTTTTTTCCCTATTGGTTTCAATGTGATACGCGCATATCACATTGAAACCAATACGGAAAAAAACAGCCCATTCATTTCAATGGGGAGCGCACGTATGCCGGCTCCCATTGAAATGAATGGGATCAGCTTTGTACGCGCTGATTCTGAACGTGTTTTAACGTTCAGAATCAGTCAGCGTATACTCAGTGTGAATGCACCCTTAATCTGTTACATCTGAGATACAGCAATCTTGGCTCATGATAGCAACGTGGTAGAAATCTTAGCAGGAGCTGTCCATCAATTCAAATGAATGGCCAGGCAGTGCCTACCACCTCCTCCACCCAGCCCCGATCACACCACCTCTTCTGCATACAGTGAAAAACAGATCATTAATGGAACAACAGAGGAATTACATATCATAGTGGTCATCAAAACATTCAGTGATTGGCCCACGTGAATTTAACGCCAAAGCACTCAAAGGTTAGTGGACTCCAGGTTGCTTGAGTCCACTATGTTTTGGATTTTTTTGTTTTAACACTGCTCTAACACTAACAGTGTGAAAATTATCCTTGTAGTGTGACATCACTGTGTCACAATAGAGGATGAAATCATAGTGGGGTGACTGCTACTGATAGTTGCCACTGCCTTCCTATTATTCAGTGCTTTGGGGCTAAACTGTCTGTGTATATATATATATATATATATATATATATATATATATATATACATTCATATATGGACATATAAACATCATAAACATTCAGAATTTTGAATATTCACTATTAGGTAGGGTTCACACTACCATTGGTGTCCGCTTAGAAGGTGTCCGTTAAAAAAAAAACAAAAAAAACTGACACCTATCATAACGAACAAACACTGACAGTAATTGATGGCTATCAGTTACTGTCCGTTATATGACCGTTGCCCACAGACCTCAATGTTAAAAAAAATAACAGACACTTACTGTCCTGCATGCGGGATTTTTTTTTGTCCGCTTGAAAAAACAGACATGGTTGTAAACGCAAACTAAAGGACACAAGACAAAATCTTATTGAAATGAATGGAAATTGCAAACAGACCAGCTAGTGTCCGTTGCTAAAATCTTGTACAGACAATAGTCACAGACACTACTGACGGTCACCAAAAGCAGAGCCACAAGTATAAGCAATGTTATTAGTCATTAATCCCATCACAGAAGGAGAGCAATGGACATTAAATGACAGATGTAAATGGACCCTCCTGTCTGTCTGCACTCACCCCAATGTATATACATAATGGGAGCTTTCTTCTGTCATGTTTTTCAGTTTTCTGATGGCAGAAAAGTTGTGCGTTCTCCATGGCAAAAGTAAAGAAATATGACAGAAGACAGCGACCATCATTTTGTTTACACTGGAGTCAGTGGAAATGGACAGAGGGGACTCCGTTAAAGTCCTTTGCTGTCATCCTATGATGGATGGTGGCAGCAAACATTGACAATGGTAGTGTGAATATAGCCTTAGACTCTGTTCCCGTTACATTTGAGGCACACACATCTGGTAATATTGCTGCCATAAACCTCTGGTGGATGTCTCCAATCCATGCATCAGGAGGATATATCACCTACAGATCACCATTGTACAAATATATACTGCAGTTTACAGTTCAGGTTGTAATTTCCTATAAAGTAAAAATAATCATACTGTCTATATACTGACTACAGGTATATAGCAGCCAAGTGTTTGATATCTGCTGAGTCTATAGGTCGAGTTCTCTTATGTGGAATAGCAGAGCTGACTGTGCTGTTCTGTCTGCTCCATAACAACACAAAACTGACTGAGCAGAGAAAACTGATTCCACCGGCCAGAGGGAGAAATATTACAGAAATGTGCTGTATTTCTTATATAAATGACCATAAAAATGTACATTGAAGCTCATGTGAACAGAGGCTAATACTGGTGATTACCAACACGTCACCCCATCCCCCACCTCCCCCCAGACATCATGTATAATATGTGTTATATATGTCTTCAGTATTAGGATCAGACCCCGCTCTCTTACCAAAGACGTCCCCTCAGAGTTCCCACCTCGCTGAGCAGAGCCGAGCGCTCACCTCCATCTCCATCACCGAGGAACTGACACCAGGCAACTGATTTTTCAAACTCAGATCCCGCAATCCTATTGGCTGTAAGTGGCTGCAGTTACCATGGTGACATAAACATCTGAGGATTTAACTCTTTAAGTGCCAACACTGTTTTATTATTAAGGCCTATTATAATTTCCCATCCATATTGCTGTATTAGGGCTTGTTTACTGCAGGATGAGATATACTGATTGTAGGGAGTGGAATGTGAAGGAACAGCAAATATACCATTCATATTGTATTTTACATTTTCCACTGTTTCGTGCAGAAACCTAGCGGAAACCACACGGACCCTATTATAGTCTATAGTCAGATGTGAATACGGCCTAAGATTGAGGTCCAATCCTTTGACACCTGGGATCAAATGTTTGAAGAGAATCAGTGTTTGGACATGTATGTTCTTGTCACCGAAAAAAGCACAATGTTATACATTATACAGTAGCTGTGCTTGCTGTTGCTGTTTAGTCCCATTCAATTGGATGGGACTGAGCTGCAAACAGACCATATGACTGATGAGAATAGTGTTAGAGTTGGTTCACATTTGCTTTTATATTCGGTCCGAGATGAGTCCGTATGGAGACCCCCCCCCAAATGGAATACAAACACAATTGCAAGCGCTGTGCTGTCAAAGCGCACAGTCCCCATAGACTATAATGGGGTCCGTGTGCTTGCCGTGTACTGCCTGCATGAAGGGGCGAGATTTCAACAAGTGGATGTCGTAACTGTCACTTTGATGAAAAGTGTCGACACTTCAATACTAGTGCTTTATTAGTGATACAAGCCTTTTATGGGACAATACAGTGTACGGGTAAATCCCAGAGCCATGTTTTTGTTTTTTTATTCCGCCACCATGGAAGTAGTTTCTCTTGTCCTGTAGATGTGTCTGCTGACTAGTATTTCTAGTAATAACCTCATATCAGAATATTGCCATCCATGCAGTGTTCTAATATTTTCTTTACACCTGTGATTTATGGGAATTCCAGCCCTTTCTTTGCCACAGTTCTCTAGTACAAGTGCAGGGTGTATTTGTCCATGCATGCCATATGCAGCTCTACGGCTATAACAATAAAACTGTTAGCTGCCCCAAGGGAGAAGCCAATTGAGTCTTCTGTGCCCTGCGGTATTTTCATACTTGGATGATTTAATTTTCAGAATGGTTATTAATACATGACACAGGCTATAACAGGACTAACCTTTTCTAGCACAGCTAATAACAAGATTTCAAGTCCTTAATATTTGTTTCCACAACTATATAGCATAAAATTCACAGAAAACCAGGAATCTCTCTGAGTGGAATAAAAATACAAGATAATAGTGAGGCAGATTCCGTCTAAGATGCATCAGAGATAGCGTGGTGCAATTACTGGAGACATACACTGCCTTGCAAAAGTATTCATACCCCTTGAGCTGTTTCACATTTTGTCACTTTACAACAGCAAACTTAAATGTATTTTATTGAGATTTAAGGTAAAATACCAACAAAAAGTAGCAGATAATTGTGAAAAAATTTTTTTCCTCTTTTTGTCCTGTATCTCTTTCCACAGAAAGTCGACAGAGTTTACATCTGAAGACTTTCCGTCCCTATTATACCTATACGAAAAACACCAGCGTTTCCCTACGTATACTTGATATACTCTGATTTTTAAAAAACAAACAAAACGCAATAGTTTATAAAATCGCAGGATTTCCTCTGCAAATATTTTTCTGCGATGTGTGGATGGGATTAGCCAGATGTGGGGCCCCGGCCTAAATGACTATTCCTCAATAAGAGATTATCCGGGGCTAGTTAGAAACAAGGTAGTAAGTAGAAATCTCACAGGGTATGACTTGCTATGCAAGCAATATGAGCCCTATAAACTGAGTGCCAGTACATTGTAGCTGTGAGCTATGGAGTGACTGTGACCAGGGACACCTATTAATGTTAGTTTCTATAACACAAGTCATTTCGTTCTCCTTCAAAACTCCATTGCAGGTGCTAAAATGCTTTAAGGTAAGACATAAGGTGACAGGCTGACAATGAGAAGGTGGGTGTCACAGGGAGGGCTTTTGGTGCCCTGTAGAGTGCCAGTGTATGTAATGATGTCACATCATCACCTCAGACCCCATAGTGTGATAGGTGAAGGCCAAGGGGAGGTAAAAAAAAAATTAAGACATTAATACTCACCTTCACTTACCTCTTTTGGGCCTTCTCGCGGTGTCTGGTGCTCTTTTGGTGACGTGATACACTGTGGCCACTGCTGATGTTTGTGATTGGACCACCAGAAGGTACATGGGAATGTCCAGGAACATGATGCTTAAAGGGGTATTCCCATGTACATAGTTTTTTTTTTTTAATTTGTAGATAATTAAAAGTTAAACATTTTTGCAAATATAAATAGTAAAACAATTTTCATAGCTTTAAAGATTTTCTCTAAATATCTTGTGGTCACAGTCTGTTATCTTGATCGGTTGCCAGTGGATACGACCATGAATGCAGGAACTTTGTAAGGTCAGATAATCAGCCATGATTTCTTTATTGTGGCCCAGATATCTTCTCATACATGTAGTGTCCCTGCCTGATAACCCAGCTACAATAAGGACATCATGGCTGGGTTCCTGACAAGTCCCAGATCATAGAAAGTTTCTGCATTAGTGGTCGTAACCATTGGCAACTGATCAAGACAACAGTCAGCACTAATAATGTTAGAGAAAATCTTTAAAACTCTGCAGAATTTTTAATTATTTTTGAAAAAATGTTTAACTTTTAATTATCTGTAAATATAGAGATGATTATATACATGGGAATACCCCTTTAAGTCACTGTTGAGGCCCAATCACAGGCCTTACTGGTGACCCTGGACATATGACGTCAGCAAGGAGGCCGAGAGAGGGTGTCGGATGCTGTGAGGAGGCCCAAAAGAGACAATGGAAGGGGAGTATTTATTTTATTTTTGATACCTTCCCTGGGTCTCTCCCTATTATACTCCTGGGTCTGACGAGTATAATAATGTTACTTTCACTTTGGCTGTGTTAGCCTTGGAGCGCTAGAAATTGAATAGATAGGTACATAGGAGCTCTGACTGTGTTATACATTATGTGTTAAGACAATATTAAGGTGTGGTTCGTACCAAACTTAAGTTTGACTCTAACCAAATCTCGGACCATAGTCACCCAAAACTGAAACAAAACAAAACCTAAGAGGTTCCCCAATCTCTAGATGATATGATAAGTGTTATAAATAGTCTTTTGGGGGCCTATAAAGATCTGACCAATAACATAGACACACAGTTTGGATACAATGTCTGGGTGTCAATATCTAGATATAAACAAAAACCTTCCCTTGTCTAGGTGACTCCAGATATTCACTAGGTAAATAAAAATCCCCTATTTAACGTGTACGGCTATTACATTTGCGGATCTGCATCCTTTCTTGTCGATGGCTGGATATTCAGTAAAATACACAAGCATTGCAGCCACATTCCACCACAGAAAAATAACGTCTGGAATATGAGAGCAATGTACTCCATTGTGTTTCCATCCTAAATAAACTGCCGGGCTGTGGATAATATGGTTACAGGTGGAGGATACGGAAACTCGTTTTATAATACAATTTAGCCTAGAATCTGTAAACTGGCACAGAACATAAATGGTAGTCATTGTTACATATCTCTGCAGCATTGCAAGTTATTACAGGAATGCCCTGGAGATACGGGGGTATCAGAGCTTTGTATTATTGTTTACTGTATGATATATTGGACTCAGTATTTCGCCATATATGCTCAAATGATATAATATGCATTAATGTGCAAATAATTCCCTCTTGTGGCCTTTAAGTTTATATTCTTCTAGTCAATTGTAAACGGTTCCTTTCTTGCTGCTTCATGTATTGTAGGACTCACTTCATTATAGCGCCTTATTAATAAGGGTACATGCACACAATCAGGACTTATATGCAGAAAATCCGTATGTATGTGCACAGAAATCTGCATCAATAGATTTCAGTGCTGATTTAGAAGCAGATTTTTAAAATTTGCACCACAATAAAAATAAATTGATATTTGTTCAGAAAAAAAAAATAGAAATACAATTTCCCATTGACTTCAATGCCAATAGATTACAGTGTGAATTTTCCACATTTAGACCCATATGGAAAATCTGCTTGTAATCCTGATTTTGGGCATGTACTGTAATAAATGCAATTACTTAACTCTGTAAAAGACTGAAAAAAATATTACTACAAAACCTACTACAAAATACTGTATAAAATAATACTATCAGTGTAAGATAGCACCATCTAGTGGTAGATTTCTTTTAGTGCAGCCTGTGCTGCAGAAGTGAACTCATATTTCAGTTTTTTGCAGACAAAATTCAATAAACACCTCCAAATATTCATTTCCTTTTATTGGGAGTCAGTAGCAGATGTTCTCCTCTAGTTGATTCTTCAGCTTGAGGGGAAAAAAAACAGTGTCAGAACCAATTTTCAGGTGGATTCCACCTTGCGAAGCCTATTAAAATGAATAGGAGACAGAAAAAAAATGCTATTTGTTTTTTTCAGCGGATTACGGCTCAAACATTCACCTGCAAAAAAACTCCATGTGAACTTACTTTGCAGCATAGTGAGTTAAGATGCAATGA
This sequence comes from Leptodactylus fuscus, assembly GCF_031893055.1. Taxonomy (NCBI): domain Eukaryota; kingdom Metazoa; phylum Chordata; class Amphibia; order Anura; family Leptodactylidae; genus Leptodactylus; species Leptodactylus fuscus. The sequence goes on along the minus strand of NC_134266.1, from coordinate 199,681,805 downwards.
GCATCCGATTTGGATTGCTACAATACTAACCTGTCATTTAAGTACATTTACATGGAGGCTGGAGCATTGCACTAGTTGGGGCCTTCCCGCCACAGCTATTTTTGGATTTTCTTTTACTCCTTACCCTCCAGAAGCCAGAACTTTTTTATTTTTCCGTTCACAGAATTGTATGAGCACTTAAGTTCTGCAGAACAGATTGTACTTTGTAATGGTACCATTTAATATTTCGTACAATATACTGTAAAACCTGATTGGGGTGGAATCGGAGAAAAACTGCATTTGTGCGACTTTCTTTGTTTTGGGATTCATTTTTACAACGTTCATCGTGCAGCCAAAAGGATGTGTCACCTGTATTACTTGGGTTGGTGCAATTCCAGGGATGCCAAATTTATATTGTTTTTCTTCATGTTTTAACCCCTTTTTACTTATAATATTTTGGGGAATGCAACCAAAAACAAATGGATCTATTATTTCTTATGAAAATAATTTTATTGTAAATTCATAATAAATAAAGTTTATGTTAAAAAGACCCAGTCAGATAAAAAACATTGATCCCTCCTTTTTCAGATACAAATCCTACATAGAAATGACAAAAGCATAGTCTGCAGTACCTCACATAAATACAACAGCCATTTAATCCCTAGCTGAAAAGTGCTACTCTACATGGGATGAAATGAAAACCAGATTCTAATACATTATCTCTATAGTGATCATAATTAGAGATGAGCGAACAGTGTTCTATCGAACTCATGTTCGATCGGATATTAGGCTGTTCGGCATGTTCGAATCGAATCGAACACCGCGTGGTAAAGTGCGCCATTACTCGATTCCCCTCCCACCTTCCCTGGCGCCTTTTTTGCTCCAATAACAGCGCAGGGTAGGTGGGACAGGAACTACGACACCGGTGACGTTGAAAAAAGTAGGCAAAACCCATTGGCTGCCGAATACATGTGACCTCTAATTTAAAAGAACAGCGCCGCCCAGGTTCGCGTCATTCTGAGCTTGCAATTCACCGAGGACGGAGGTTTCCGTCCAGCTAGCTAGGGCTTAGATTCTGGGTAGGCAGGGACAGGCTAGGATAGGAAGGAGAAGACAACCAACAGCTCTTGTAAGAGCTAAATTCCAGGGAGAAGCTTGTCAGTGTAACGTGGCACTGACGGGCTCAATCGCCGCAACCCAGCTTTCCCAGGATCCTGAATGGAATACACTGTCAGTGTATTCCCGTATACCCGATATATACCCCGATACCCGTTCCAACGGTGTGCCCCCCCACCTTCACCCCAGAAATACCCTGCAAGTCCCCTAGCAATAGAATTGGGGCTATATACACCCACAATTTTTACTACTGGTATACAGTGCCATTGTCTGACTGGGAATTCAAAGAATATATTGGGAATACAAATACCCTCATTTCTTGCTACTGCCATATAGTGCCAGTGTCTGACTGGGAATTCAAAGAATATATTGGGGTTACGTGCACCCACAATTTTTACTACTGGTATACAGTGCCATTGTCTGACTGGGAATTCAAAGAATATATTGGGAATACAAATACCCTCATTTCTTGCTACTGCCATATAGTGCCAGTGTCTGACTGGGAATTCAAAGAATATATTGGGGTTACGTGCACCCACAATTTTTACTACTGGTATACAGTGCCATTGTCTGACTGGGAATTCAAAGAATATATTGGGGTTATAAATACCCTCATTTCTTGCTACTGCCATATAGTGCCAGTTTCTGACTGGTAATTCAAAGAATATATTGGGGTTACGTGCACCCACAATTTTTACTACTGGTATACAGTGCCATTGTCTGACTGGGAATTCAAAGAGTATATTGGGAATACAAATACCCTCATTTCTTGCTACTGCCATATAGTGCCAGTTTCTGACTGGGAATTCAAAGAATATATTGGGGTTACGTGCACCCACAATTTTTACTACTGGTATACAGTGCCATTGTCTGACTGGGAATTCAAAGAATATATTGGGGTTATAAATACCCTCATTTCTTGCTACTGCCATATAGTGCCAGTTTCTGACTGGTAATTCAAAGAATATATTGGGGTTACGTGCACCCACAATTTTTACTACTGGTATACAGTGCCATTGTCTGACTGGGAATTCAAAGAGTATATTGGGAATACAAATACCCTCATTTCTTGCTACTGCCATATAGTGCCAGTTTCTGACTGGGAATTCAAAGAATATATTGGGGTTACGTGCACCCACAATTTTTACTACTGGTATACAGTGCCATTGTCTGACTGGGAATTCAAAGAATATATTGGGGTTATAAATACCCTCATTTCTTGCTACTGCCATATAGTGCCAGTTTCTGACTGGGAATTCAAAGAATATATTGGGGTTACGTGCACCCACAATTTTTACTACTGGTATACAGTGCCATTGTCTGACTGGGAATTCAAAGAATATATTGGGGTTATAAATACCCTCATTTCTTGCTACTGCCATATAGTGCCAGTTTCTGACTGGTAATTCAAAGAATATATTGGGGTTACGTGCACCCACAATTTTTACTACTGGTATACAGTGCCATTGTCTGACTGGGAATTCAAAGAGTATATTGGGAATACAAATACCCTCATTTCTTGCTACTGCCATATAGTGCCAGTTTCTGACTGGGAATTCAAAGAATATATTGGGGTTACGTGCACCCACAATTTTTACTACTGGTATACAGTGCCATTGTCTGACTGGGAATTCAAAGAATATATTGGGGTTATAAATACCCTCATTTCTTGCTACTGCCATATAGTGCCAGTTTCTGACTGGTAATTCAAAGAATATATTGGGGTTACGTGCACCCACAATTTTTACTACTGGTATACAGTGCCATTGTCTGACTGGGAATTCAAAGAGTATATTGGGAATACAAATACCCTCATTTCTTGCTACTGCCATATAGTGCCAGTTTCTGACTGGGAATTCAAAGAATATATTGGGGTTACGTGCACCCACAATTTTTACTACTGGTATACAGTGCCATTGTCTGACTGGGAATTCAAAGAATATATTGGGGTTATAAATACCCTCATTTCTTGCTACTGCCATATAGTGCCAGTTTCTGACTGGTAATTCAAAGAATATATTGGGGTTACGTGCACCCACAATTTTTACTACTGGTATACAGTGCCATTGTCTGACTGGGAATTCAAAGAGTATATTGGGAATACAAATACCCTCATTTCTTGCTACTGCCATATAGTGCCAGTTTCTGACTGGGAATTCAAAGAATATATTGGGGTTACGTGCACCCACAATTTTTACTACTGGTATACAGTGCCATTGTCTGACTGGGAATTTAAAGAGTATATTGGGAATACAAATACCCTCATTTCTTGCTACTGCCATATAGTGCCAGTGTCTGACTGGGAATTCAAAGAATATATTGGGGTTACGTGCACCCACAATTTTTACTACTGGTATACAGTGCCATTGTCTGACTGGGAATTTAAAGAGTATATTGGGAATACAAATACCCTCATTTCTTGCTACTGCCATATAGTGCCAGTTTCTGACTGGGAATTCAAAGAATATATTGGGGTTACGTGCACCCACAATTTTTACTACTGGTATACAGTGCCATTGTCTGACTGGGAATTCAAAGAATATATTGGGGTTATAAATACCCTCATTTCTTGCTACTGCCATATAGTGCCAGTTTCTGACTGGTAATTCAAAGAATATATTGGGGTTACGTGCACCCACAATTTTTACTACTGGTATACAGTGCCATTGTCTGACTGGGAATTCAAAGAGTATATTGGGAATACAAATACCCTCATTTCTTGCTACTGCCATATAGTGCCAGTTTCTGACTGGGAATTCAAAGAATATATTGGGGTTACGTGCACCCACAATTTTTACTACTGGTATACAGTGCCATTGTCTGACTGGGAATTTAAAGAGTATATTGGGAATACAAATACCCTCATTTCTTGCTACTGCCATATAGTGCCAGTGTCTGACTGGGAATTCAAAGAATATATTGGGGTTACGTGCACCCACAATTTTTACTACTGGTATACAGTGCCATTGTCTGACTGGGAATTTAAAGAGTATATTGGGAATACAAATACCCTCATTTCTTGCTACTGCCATATAGTGCCAGTGTCTGACTGGGAATTCAAAGAATATATTGGGGTTACGTGCACCCACAATTTTTACTACTGGTATACAGTGCCAATTTCTAACTAGGAATTCAAAATGCGCAAGGCTCCCGGAAAGGGACGTGGACGAGGCCGTGGGCGAGGTCGGGGGAATGGTTCTGGGGAGCAAGGTAGCAGTGAAGCCACAGGGCGTCCCGTGCCTACTCCTGTGGGGCAGCAAGCATTGCGCCACTCCACAGTGCCAGGGTTGCTTGCCACATTAACTAAACTGCAGGGTACAAACCTTAGTAGGCCCGAGAACCAGGAACAGGTCTTGCAATGGCTGTCAGAGAACGCTTACAGCACATTGTCCAGCAGCCAGTCAGACTCTGCCTCCTCTCCTCCTATTACCCAACAGTCTTGTCTTCCTTCCTCCCAAAATTCCGAAGCTTTACAGAACAATAACCCAAACTGTCCCTGCTCCCCAGAGCTGTTCTCCGCTCCTTTCATTGTCCCTCAACCTGCCTCTCCACGTCACGATTCCACGAACCTAACAGAGGAGCACCTGTGTCCAGATGCTCAAACACTAGAGTCTCCTCCATCTCCGTTCGATTTGGTGGTGGATGACCAGCAACCCACCCTCATCGACGATGATGTGACGCAGTTGCCGTCAGGGCATCCAGTTGACCGGCGCATTGTGCGGGAGGAGGAGATGAGACAGGAGTTGGAAGAGGAAGTGGTGGATGATGAGGACACTGACCCGACCTGGACAGGGGGGATGTCAAGCGGGGAAAGTAGTGTGGATGTTGAGGCAGGTGCAGCACCAAAAAGGGTAGCTAGAGGCAGAGGCAGAGGTCAGCAGCTTAGGCGAAGCCAGGCCACACCCGGAATCTCCCAAGATGTTCCAGTTCGTACCCAGCCCCGAAAAACTCCCACCTCGAGGGCACGTTTCTCGAAGGTGTGGAGTTTTTTCAAGGAATGCGCCGAGGACAGATATAGTGTTGTCTGCACAATTTGCCTCTTGAAATTGATTAGGGGCTCTGAGAAGAGCAACCTGTCCACCACTTCAATGCGCCGTCATTTGGAATCCAAGCACTGGAATCAGTGGCAGGCAGCAACGGCAGGACAAAGGCCGCCTGCCGTTCACGCCACTGCCACTGCCTCTGCCACTGCCTCTGCCTCTGCCACTGCCACTGCTGACTGTGCTGGCGATGCACTCCAGAGGACGAGCCAGGACACCACTTCATCTGCCTCCGCCACTTTGTTGACTTCTACCTCATCCTCCCCTGGTCCTGTCTTATCTCCTTCTCCTGCACCATCAAAGGCACCATCAGGCGTTTCTTTACAACAACCCACCATCTCTCAGACATTGGAGCGGCGGCAGAAATACACTGCTAACCACCCACACGCGCAAGCCTTGAACGCCAACATCGCTAAACTGCTGGCCCAGGAGATGTTGGCGTTCCGGCTTGTTGAAACTCCCGCCTTCCTGGACCTGATGGCAACTGCGGCACCTCGCTATGCCGTCCCTAGCCGTCACTACTTCTCCCGGTGTGCCGTCCCCGCCTTGCACCAGCACGTGTCACTCAACATCAGGCGGGCCCTTAGTTCCGCGCTTTGCACAAAGGTCCACTTGACCACCGACGCGTGGACAAGTGCATGCGGACAGGGACGCTACATTTCACTGACGGCACACTGGGTGAATGTAGTTGAGGCTGGGACTGCTTCCCAAACTGGCCCGGTGTACCTCGTCTCCCCGCCTAACATTCCTGGCAGGGACACGAGAAGAACACCCCCCTCCTCCTCCTCCTCTACCGCCTCCTCCTCCGCCACCGCCTCCTCCTCCGCCACCGCCTCCTCCTCCGCTGTTAGATTGACCCCAGCTACGAGTTGGAAACGTTGCAGCACTGGCGTTGGTAGACGTCAGCAGGCTGTGCTGAAGCTGATCAGCTTGGGGGACAGACAGCACACTGCCTCCGAGGTGAGGGATGCCCTCCTCGATGAGACGGCAATATGGTTTGAGCCGCTGCACCTGGGCCCAGGCATGGTCGTTTGTGATAACGGCCGGAACCTGGTAGCAGCTCTGGAGCTTGCCGGACTCCAACATGTTCCATGCCTGGCCCACGTCTTCAACCTAGTGGTGCAACGTTTCCTAAAGAGCTACCCCAATGTTCCAGAGCTACTGGTGAAAGTGCGGCGCATGTGCGCCCACTTTCGCAAGTCGACAGTAGCCGCTGCTAGCTTAAAATCTCTCCAGCAACGCCTGCATGTGCCACAACACCGGCTTTTGTGCGACGTCCCCACACGCTGGAACTCAACGTTTCAGATGTTGAATAGAGTGGTTGAGCAGCAGAGACCTTTGATGGAATACCAGCTACAAAACCCTAGGGTGCCACAAAGTCAGCTGCCTCAGTTTCACATCCATGAGTGGCCATGGATGAGAGACCTTTGTGACATCCTACGGGTCTTTGAGGAGTCCACAAGGAGGGTGAGCTCTGAGGATGCGATGGTGAGCCTTACAATCCCGCTCTTGTGTGTTCTGAGAGAATCCCTGATTGACATCAGGGATAACTCAGATCACACAGAGGAGTTAGGGATAGCATCCGATCCGTCACAGCTGGAGAGTAGGTCCACACATCTGTCCGCTTCACTGCGTTTAATGGAGGAGGAGGAGGAGGAGGAGGAGGAAGAAGAGTTGTCCGATGATGTGATGGTGATACAGGAGGCTTCCGGGCAACTTCGAATCGTCCCATTGTTGCAGCGCGGATGGGTAGACATGGAGGATGAGGAGGAAATGGAGATTGAACTTTCCGGTGGGGCCAGAGGAGTCATGCCAACTAACACTGTGGCAGACATGGCTGAGTTCATGTTGGGGTGCTTTACAACCGACAAGCGTATTGTCAAAATCATGGAGGACAACCAGTACTGGATCTTTGCTATCCTTGACCCCCGGTATAAAAACAACATCTCGTCTTTTATTCCGGTAGAGGGGAGGGCCAATCGCATCAATGCTTGCCACAGGCAATTGGTGCAGAATATGATGGAGATGTTTCCAGCATGTGACGTTGGCGGCAGGGAGGGCAGTTCCTCCAGTAGGCAACCAAGTTCTCACCGGTCCACACAAACGAGGGGCACACTGTCTAAGGTCTGGGACACCTTGATGGCACCCCCTCGCCAAAGTGCCGCCACGGAGGGTCCTAGTGTCACCAGGCGTGAGAAGTATAGGCGCATGTTGCGGGAATACCTTTCCGACCACAGCCCTGTCCTCTCCGACCCCTCTGCGCCCTACACGTATTGGGTGTCGAAGTTGGACCTGTGGCTTGAACTTGCCCTATATGCCTTGGAGGTGCTGTCCTGTCCTGCCGCCAGCGTCCTATCTGAGAGGGTGTTCAGTGCAGCCGGTGGCATCATCACTGACAAGCGCACCCGTCTGTCAGCTGAGAGTGCCGACCGGCTCACTTTGATAAAAATGAACCACCACTGGATAGAGCCTTCATTTTTGTGCCCACCTGTGTAAAGCACCCCAACATGAAACTCCATGTCTGTACTCAACCTCTCCAATTCCTCCGCATCCTCATACTCATCCACCATAAGCGTTGCACAATTCTGCTAATACTAGGCTCCCTCCAACATGATTTCCCCCAACTCTGCTGGTTAGAGGCTCCCTCCACCCTGATTTCCACCAACTCTGCTGGTTAGAGGCTCCCTCCACCCTGCTTTCCCACAACTCTGCTGGTTAGAGGCTCCTTCCACCATGAATTTGCCAAAACTGGGCTGTTTAGAGGCTCCCTCCACCATGAATTGGTCCAAACTGGGCTGGTTAGAGGCTCCCTCCACCATTAATTGGTCCAAACTGGGCTGGTTAGAGGCTCCCTCCACCATGAATTTGCCCAAACTGGGCTGTTTAGAGGCTCCCTCCACCATGAATTTGCCCAAACTGGGCTGTTTAGAGGCTCCCTCCACCATGAATTGGTCCAAACTGGGTTTTTTAGAGGCTCCCTCCACCATGAATTGGTCCAAACTGGGCTGGTTAGAGGCTCCCTCCACCATGAATTGATCCAAACTGGGGTGGTTAGAGGCTCCCTCCACCATTAATTGGTCCAAACTGGGCTGGTTAGAGGCTCCCTCCACCATTAATTGGTCCAAACTGGGCTGGTTAGAGGCTCCCTCCACCATTAATTGGTCCAAACTGGGCTGGTTAGAGGCTCCCTCCACCATGAATTTGCCCAAACTGGGCTGTTTAGAGGCTCCCTCCACCATGAATTTGCCCAAACTGGGCTGGTTAGAGGCTCCCTCCACCATGAATTGGTCCAAACTGGGGTTTTTAGAGGCTCCCTCCACCATGAATTGGTCCAAACTTGGCTGTTTAGAGGCTCCCTCCACCATTAATTGGTCCAAACTGGGCTGGTTAGAGGCTCCCTCCACCATGAATTGGTCCAAACTGGGTTTTTTAGAGGCTCCCTCCACCATGAATTTGCCCAAACTGGGCTGTTTAGAGGCTCCCTCCACCATGAATTGGTCCAAACTGGGCTGGTTAGAGGCTCCCTCCACCATGAATTTCCCAAAACTTGGCTGTTTAGAGGCTCCCTCCACCATTAATTGGTCCAAACTGGGCTGGTTAGAGGCTCCCTCCACCATGAATTGGTCCAAACTGGGGTTTTTAGAGGCTCCCTCCACCATGAATTGGTCCAAACTTGGCTGTTTAGAGGCTCCCTCCACCATGAATTGGTCCAAACTGGGGTGGTTAGAGGCTCCCTCCACCATTAATTGGTCCAAACTGGGCTGGTTAGAGGCTCCCTCCACCATTAATTGGTCCAAACTGGGCTGGTTAGAGGCTCCCTCCACCATGAATTTGCCCAAACTGGGCTGTTTAGAGGCTCCCTCCACCATGAATTTGCCCAAACTGGGCTGGTTAGAGGCTCCCTCCACCATGAATTGGTCCAAACGGGTTTTTAGAGGCTCCCTTCACCATGAATTGGTCCAAACTGGGTTTTTTAGAGGCTCCCTCCACCATGAATTTGCCCAAACTGGGCTGTTTAGAGGCTCCCTCCACCATGAATTGGTCCAAACTGGGTTTTTTAGAGGCTCCCTCCACCATGAATTGGTCCAAACTGGGCTGGTTAGAGGCTCCCTCCACCATGAATTGGTCCAAACTGGGGTGGTTAGAGGCTCCCTCCACCATTAATTGGTCCAAACTGGGCTGGTTAGAGGCTCCCTCCACCATGAATTGGTCCAAACTGGGCTGGTTAGAGGCTCCCTCCACCATTAATTGGTCCAAACTGGGCTGGTTAGAGGCTCCCTCCACCATGAATTTGCCCAAACTGGGCTGTTTAGAGGCTCCCTCCACCATGAATTTGCCCAAACTGGGCTGGTTAGAGGCTCCCTCCACCATGAATTGGTCCAAACTGGGGTTTTTAGAGGCTCCCTCCACCATGAATTGGTCCAAACTTGGCTGTTTAGAGGCTCCCTCCACCATTAATTGGTCCAAACTGGGCTGGTTAGAGGCTCCCTCCACCATGAATTGGTCCAAACTGGGTTTTTTAGAGGCTCCATCCACCATGAATTTGCCCAAACTGGGCTGTTTAGAGGCTCCCTCCACCATGAATTGGTCCAAACTGGGGTGGTTAGAGGCTCCCTCCACCATTAATTGGTCCAAACTGGGCTGGTTAGAGGCTCCCTCCACCATTAATTGGTCCAAACTGGGCTGGTTAGAGGCTCCCTCCACCATGAATTGGTCCAAACTGGGGTTTTTAGAGGCTCCCTCCACCATGAATTGGTCCAAACTTGGCTGTTTAGAGGCTCCCTCCACCATTAATTGGTCCAAACTGGGCTGGTTAGAGGCTCCCTCCACCATGAATTGGTCCAAACTGGGTTTTTTAGAGGCTCCCTCCACCATGAATTTGCCCAAACTGGGCTGTTTAGAGGCTCCCTCCACCATGAATTGGTCCAAACTGGGGTGGTTAGAGGCTCCCTCCACCATTAATTGGTCCAAACTGGGCTGGTTAGAGGCTCCCTCCACCATTAATTGGTCCAAACTGGGCTGGTTAGAGGCTCCCTCCACCATGAATTGGTCCAAACTGGGGTTTTTAGAGGCTCCCTCCACCATGAATTGGTCCAAACTTGGCTGTTTAGAGGCTCCCTCCACCATTAATTGGTCCAAACTGGGCTGGTTAGAGGCTCCCTCCACCATGAATTGGTCCAAACTGGGTTTTTTAGAGGCTCCCTCCCCCATGAATTTGCCCAAACTGGGCTGTTTAGAGGCTCCCTCCACCATGAATTGGTCCAAACTGGGTTTTTTAGAGGCTCCCTCCACCATGAATTGGTCCAAACTGGGCTGGTTAGAGGCTCCCTCCACCATGAATTGGTCCAAACTGGGGTGGTTAGAGGCTCCCTCCACCATTAATTGGTCCAAACTGGGCTGGTTAGAGGCTCCCTCCACCATTAATTGGTCCAAACTGGGCTGGTTAGAGGCTCCCTCCACCATTAATTGGTCCAAACTGGGCTGGTTAGAGGCTCCCTCCACCATGAATTTGCCCAAACTGGGCTGTTTAGAGGCTCCCTCCACCATGAATTTGCCCAAACTGGGCTGGTTAGAGGCTCCCTCCACCATGAATTGGTCCAAACTGGGGTTTTTAGAGGCTCCCTCCACCATGAATTGGTCCAAACTTGGCTGTTTAGAGGCTCCCTCCACCATTAATTGGTCCAAACTGGGCTGGTTAGAGGCTCCCTCCACCATGAATTGGTCCAAACTGGGTTTTTTAGAGGCTCCCTCCACCATGAATTTGCCCAAACTGGGCTGTTTAGAGGCTCCCTCCACCATGAATTGGTCCAAACTGGGGTGGTTAGAGGCTCCCTCCACCATTAATTGGTCCAAACTGGGCTGGTTAGAGGCTCCCTCCACCATTAATTGGTCCAAACTGGGCTGGTTAGAGGCTCCCTCCACCATGAATTTGCCCAAACTGGGCTGGTTAGAGGCTCCCTCCACCATGAATTGGTCCAAACTGGGTTTTTTAGAGGCTCCCTCCACCATGAATTTGCCCAAACTGGGCTGGTTAGAGGCTCCCTCCACCATGAATTGGTCCAAACTGGGGTTTTTAGAGGCTCCCTCCACCATGAATTTGCCCAAACTGGGCTGTTTAGAGGCTCCCTCCACCATGAATTGGTCCAAACTGGGTTTTTTAGAGGCTCCCTCCACCATGAATTGGTCCAAACTGGGCTGGTTAGAGGCTCCCTCCACCATGAATTGGTCCAAACTGGGGTGGTTAGAGGCTCCCTCCACCATTAATTGGTCCAAACTGGGCTGGTTAGAGGCTCCCTCCACCATTAATTGGTCCAAACTGGGCTGGTTAGAGGCTCCCTCCACCATGAATTTGCCCAAACTGGGCTGTTTAGAGGCTCCCTCCACCATGAATTTGCCCAAACTGGGCTGGTTAGAGGCTCCCTCCACCATGAATTGGTCCAAACTGGGGTTTTTAGAGGCTCCCTCCACCATGAATTGGTCCAAACTTGGCTGTTTAGAGGCTCCCTCCACCATTAATTGGTCCAAACTGGGCTGGTTAGAGGCTCCCTCCACCATGAATTGGTCCAAACTGGGTTTTTTAGAGGCTCCCTCCACCATGAATTTGCCCAAACTGGGCTGTTTAGAGGCTCCCTCCACCATGAATTGGTCCAAACTGGGGTGGTTAGAGGCTCCCTCCACCATTAATTGGTCCAAACTGGGCTGGTTAGAGGCTCCCTCCACCATTAATTGGTCCAAACTGGGCTGGTTAGAGGCTCCCTCCACCATGAATTTGCCCAAACTGGGCTGGTTAGAGGCTCCCTCCACCATGAATTGGTCCAAACTGGGTTTTTTAGAGGCTCCCTCCACCATGAATTTGCCCAAACTGGGCTGGTTAGAGGCTCCCTCCACCATGAATTGGTCCAAACTGGGGTTTTTAGAGGCTCCCTCCACCATGAATTTGCCCAAACTCTGCTGGTTAGAGGCTCAATCCACCCTGATTTTCAAAACAAATGTTGGTGCCAACCTCAACTTACTACAAGGGCCAAATTCACTGCTGGTGACAAGCTCTCCTCACTGCAAGTGCCAAATACACATGTTTCAAGGTGTTTTCCTACTGTCAGAGAGGTGGTATTGAGTGTGTAAAGTGTGTAGTTGTTAGGCTGTGATGTTGGGGTAATAGAGGGTCTTTGGTGTGTTAGATGCCCCCAGACATGCTTCCCCTGCTGTCCCAGTGTCATTCCAGAGGTGTTGGCATCATTTCCTGGGGTGTCATAGTGGACTTGGTGACCCTCCAGACACGGATTTGGGTTTCCCCCTTAACGAGTATCTGTTCCCCATAGACTATAATGGGGTTCGAAACCCGTTCGAACACACGAACATTGAGCGGCTGTTCGAATCGAATTTCGAACCTCGAACATTTTAGTGTTCGCTCATCTCTAATCATAATATAAATAGCAATAGCTACAGTCCCTGATAAAAGTTCTGTCGCTTCTCCATGTTGTGGAATCAGAAGCTTATAAACTGACTTTAAATTCATCCATTGGTTTTAGAAATGACTCATATGAAAGCTGAAACCCTCCCAAATGTGTTTTTATTAAGAAAATAAATTGTCTTCAATGGCTAAATATTGCTCATTTAATGAAGACAGAAAGGTCAGATTTTGGCAAGACAAAAGTTTTGTCGCTCACATAAAGTAATGTGAAAATCAAATCAATAATTCAGTTCAAATACAAAGATATGTTTCATGACATTGGTGAATGAAGTTGTGGTGCTATTAGAGCCATATTTAATATTTTGTGTGACTTCCATGAGTTTGAAGGACGGCATCCATGCGTTTCAACGATGATTCATACAATTTATTGATGAAGTCATCAGGAATAGCAGAGAATGCAGTCTTACAGCCTCCCAGAGTTGTCTGCCAAGCTTCCTCTTTCATCCTACCCCAAACATGCTCAATGATGTTCATGTCTGGTGACTGGGCTGGCCAGTCCTGGAGCACCTTCATCTTCTTTGCCTTGAGGAACTTTAATGTATAGCTGACTGTATGAGATGGAGCACCACCCTGCGGCAAAATTTGACCCCTTTTATGATTGGGAATGTAAGAGGAAGCTAATACTTCTTGATATTTTAGGCTATTGATATTGCCTTCCACCTTGCAAATGTTTTGCACACCCCCATACTGAATGTAACCCCAGACCATGATCTTTCCACCACCAAACTTAACTGTTTTCTGGGTGTATCTTGGATCCATATGGGCTCCAGTAGGTCTCCTGCAGTATTTGCGGCGGCTGTAGTATAATTCAACTGAAGTATCATCTGAGAAATCTACCTTCTGCCACGTTTCCAGCGTCCATCCATTTAGCAGGCTGTGGGCCTTTAATTTCATTTTGTTTAGTGCTGGCTTCTGGGCACTGATTCGACCATGGAGGCCATTTCGAGACAGAATCCTACAAACTGTTCTAGTTGACACAGGGACTTTAGGGTGACCAGGCCTGTTGGAGCTCTGCTGCAGTGGAAGAGGGGCTGGCTTTGATGTTCTAACCAACAAACGTTCCTCCTGAGCAGTTGTCTTGTGGGGTCTGCCGGACCTGAGCTTGTCAAAAACATCTCCAGTCTGTTCAAATCTTTTTTTTAATTCTTTGTACTTGACGCTGAGACACAATAAAGGTGCAGCCACCTCTGCAGTGGATCTGGTCTTCAGCCTCTTGATAATCAAGGCTTTGGTCACAGGGTTGAGTTTTGGCATGTTGTCAGAGGTGAAGTTGCAGTTGAAGTGAAGGTCTGGGGTGCTGGAGTTCTTCTTATACACACCCACTAATTAACCAATCAATTAGTGAGCACCGGCGAGGCTGTACACTAGGATTGGGGGCATTATATGACAAGGCGACAAAACTTTTGTCTTGCCAAAATCTGAACTTTCTGTGTTCATTAAATGATCAATATTTTGCCATTGAAGCCAATTTATTTTCTTAATAAAAAAACACATTTGGGAGGGTTTCAGCTTTCATATGAGTCATTTCTTAAACCAATAGATGAATTTAACGTCAGGTTATAAGCTTTTATTTCCACAACATGGAGAAGCGACAGAACTTTTGTCAGGGACTGTATAAAGTATCTTTACTTACACCTGGGGAACTAAGGGCCATAGTGAGGATGTTATCCATATGGACAATGAAAAGATACAGCAATAAGGATTGAGCTTCAGATTTTGTTAATTCAAAGGGAGAATAAGTTTTAAAATAACCCATTACATAAATTGCAATACAGTGGGTATGATATACTATGTGTATTGTCAATGTAAGCTATGTAGGCATGACGATGCGACAATTTAAAGTACGGGTAAGAAAACATGAGAGATACACTGTCTATCAGTAAGTATTTGGACACCTGTGGTAGAATAGAAAAACAACATTTATTCATATTCAATAGTTGGTAGAACCCAGCAGATGCTTCCTTATGGATGGTATTGATTGACACAATACTCTTGGATGCCTGGTGAATGTGAGCCATCGGTTGGGTGCGGTTTCTCTGGCCAGCACCCGTCGGTCTCTATCTCCCAGTTTCGGGGGTCTGCTGACTTTGTGCACAATCCGACAATCACCGTTCGCCTTCCACTTTGTAATCACATAGTCCACTGTTGATTTTGGGTAATTCAGTTCGCTTTGCTTGTCCCTTAATAATCATCCATTTCTGTGGTACCCCACAATTATCCCTTTCTCAATATCGGACAACTCTGCACTTTGTGGTATCTTGCATGTGACTAATGCCAATGATGTTTCCTATTTAACAGTGGAAGGCGTGACGTACATCAGAACTGCAGATATCTACATTTGCATGATGTTCAAATACTTATTGGTAGACAGAGTATCTAGGATGCAGAAGAAAGGGAAGTATCCATGGATTTTAAAAAAAATCTCAACACATTAAGATTTCTAGGCATTGATTTGGTACAAATGGGAGCGCGATGTGGCAACACAACTTTGGCACAAATGGAAAGTAAGTGGATTTACAAATTTGGAACCCTCAATCCAAGAAGTTTAAATGAGATTTGGGGATTTGTAGCATTTTTATGATACTATTTAGAAATGTGTGTGTGTGTGTGTGGGGGGGGAATAGGCTAGTTTTGTACACTTTGGGGCTTGGTAAGTTAGACTGTATCTTTCAGTAAGTATAGCTACTTTAGAACTCCTGTTGCTAGTTATATTATGGTAACTACAGAGAAAATGTATTAGAATCTGGTTGTTTCTGGTATTTCAGGTCCTTAAATTTAGAATCTGGTTGGCAATTCATCCCATGTACAGTAACACCAGGGCTTAAATACTGTAGTTGGAGTTAGCAAACATTGAATATGAACTCATGACCATATTAGTGAGGTATTGTGGGTGCTTTTCCGCTAGGAATTAATGGCTGTTGTATGTATGTGAGGTACTACTGTCTATGCTTTTGTCCTTTGTGTATGCAAGGCCCGGTTCACATCTGCATTAGGGGATTCCGTTCCCCTGTCCGCATGAAAAATATGGAGAGAAAAGTCCCGCAAGCAGCACAGCATTTTCTCTCCACATTTTTCGTTTGGAAAGTACACGGACCTCATTATAGTCTATGGGGTCCGCAGGTTTCCGAAGGTAACCGCTTTTTAATGCAGATTAGGTTTCTGTTCGGGGGCCCCCAAGCGGACTCCCTGAACGTAAACCAATGCGTAAATGGGAACCGGGTCTAAGATGTGTATCTGAAAATGGAAGGAATCCTTGTTTTTTTATCTGTTTTTTAACATGTTAATAAAGAAGCTTTATTTTAAACTGAATTTACAACAAAAGCATTCTTTTTCCACGACCCATTGCACACACAGATCCCTCATAGAACAGAGTCTTTTGAGTGATCTTTGAAAACAGACAAAAATAGGTCATATTCTATAGGACATGTGAAATAGACACAATTGGAAAAACTTACAAATCCCCATATGCTGATTTTCTGGCTAAGAGGGCCAAATGTGTGCCACAACCCCCATTCTACATTGTGTGAATGTGGACGGAGCAGGGACTGCCAAGGCATCTCAGTCCCACATATTTTCTAGCATGAGTTATAATGGAAATGTATACCAGTTCCTAAATTACGTAGATGTCAATTTAGGGGCTGGAGCCTCTTCATAAATCAGCCATGCATTGTACCAGTTTTAATAAATCTGTCCCGTTGAAATCAATTGGGTATTTACAGAAAATGCACAATAAAACTGCTGTAGATGAGTTTTAACTGCACAACATCTTTGATGCATGCCCCTTTTTTTGCACCAAAGATGTGCCACAATCCTTCTTTCTGTTCTCCACTTGAAACTGGGCAGAGATTAAAGTGGGGAGGGACAGGGACGCCTTGGCCCAACAAGTTAACGCTATTTGCTAACTTGTGTAGATTACCATTCTAAAACACGGGGATGCACCAGATTTAATAAGAGGCCAGAGACTCTTAACAATTCAGCCACCATTCATGTTGGTAGAGAAATGGATTAAGAATGACATATATAACACCAGTCTTAAAAAATGCTCCACAATGCTTTCTAAAAATGGCCATTTATTGACATTTGTATGAATATAGCTGAAGTTTATGTACTGGACAGAGATCAATAATGAAATATGTTTTACATGTTGTCTACAACTAGTGAGGCAAAACCTATTGCAATTACATATTGTTACCACTATTTTTAAGGGGCTGCTCTGATTCGGAACTACTGTAGTACAATGTTATTTACTAATAAAACTTGTAAAGTAAAAATAGAGCTGGAGCTTCACATAAGTGCTGCAAGTCATATTACAGCGGAGATAGCGGCTTAGCAAGGGAATTGTGTACCTGGTAACATCACTGATAACATCAGAGTCTTCAGCAGCAGACATATCACTTTACAGAACATATTAGGTGCAAGACAAAATTTAAAAAGCACAACGACTTTTTCTTTGCTTTTAAGACACATTTTATTCTTTTTATAAGTGGAGAATAGGGTCTGGTGCTTTCAGTGAATCATTGCATAGGAAGCAGACATATAGCAATATCATTCAGGATGTAGGATGAAATATATCCAGATTTGGCACACTTGCACATTGAGATCACATTTTATATGACAAAAATGCAGGGGTATACATTTCCAAAAGATAGTGATTTCACCTTCAGTGCATTTTACTGTTAAACAAACCTAAAAAATGTGCCAAAATAGCCATGCGATTCAGTTCTACGTTAGACACATAGGAAGGAACAGTGAAAAACTGAAGTCCCCTCAACGCTCTGGATATTTTGTTGCTTGTCTTATATATTGCTTGGATTCTTATCTAAGATTCAGCTTAGGCAGGACAGTTGTCAGGTCATTTCTTCCCTTCTTCTCTTAAAGTACAGTTACTGGTAGACCAATACAGTCACTGGTAAACCAATACAGTGTTCAGAGACACAACACTAGTAATAAACAGTGTATTCCAAAACCTATTCAAAGAGTAAATTATTAACAGTTGAAAATTCTGGATGCATCATAGTGCATGGTGCCATCCAACACAGCCACAACCACCACGATTTTAGTGCATAGTAAGTCATTGAATTACTGAACTCAACACACTTCACTGGTTATCACATGGCATGTATGTCCCAGGCTTATAGGATAACTACATATTCAACATTCTTTGACAGCAGAATAATGCAGGAAGCAGTAACTACAGAAGAATTAAGAATTTTGCTAAAAGCCAAGTATTGGCTAGCGGCGCTAGAACTTGGCTGACAACATTTTGTGGTGCCATGCAACAGAATACAAGTACAAATGTTCTGCTGCGACTGTGGATGTGCTACAAAAAATGGGGCACATTTAGTAATGTGGTTATAATATAACCCTGGTGAATCTAGTTTGAAATGACATTTTTCTGACTTTTTCTTTAAGTGGATGTGGAAAGGGTGCATGGCTAAAATTCTGGCCCAAAGTAAACTAATAGGTGGTATAAATGGTCTAAGGGTAAAGCCACTCAATGTGAAAATGTCCACACAGTCACATTCAGCAGCATTGGCCACTGCAAAATCACAGCAGAAACCACTCAAAATGAGTGACCATAAGCAACACTGAAACATCTGGCACATCTTCAGACTGCCTTTCTTACTCTAGTCTAAAACTTTTGCAACTATCCCAAAAATGACAAGGATGTTTTCAATTCACTTTCTAGATTTAATGGGAACCTGTCTGGCGAAATACGATGACCCGTCTGCAGGAAACATGTTATAGACCAGAAGCGGACTGAGATACAGTTTTGTATCAAAAGATTTAGTATGACTTGTATTGTATTCATTCCATTCCCTGCTCTTTCTTTGCTATGGAGTCCAGTGGATTCAGTGACTGACAGTCTTACCTGTATGGCTGTGTAGGATAGCTGTCTAAGTAGGACCACCCAAAGGATGCCTAAGCCCAGAATGAGAAGAAATGTATTAACATTACTAAAAACGGAGACAAACCTTAACTATTGTATAATAAGACATAATCTGAAGCTAGCTGAGATAAACTCATATGAACAAGTTTTAAATGGAATCACAAAAATAGACCCATAAAATCCCCAGATGCTCTATAGGAATAAGATTAGCTGGTGCAATACCATCCTCTCAATGGTGCCCTCAAATCCCAGATTACGGAGCAAATTTAAGGAATGCACTTTATGGTAGTTACTTTGCCATCCACCTATGACGCCTTTAAACACAGAAGTGCAGTGATGAAAAAGGATTGTCTGTGTTGGACAATCTCTTCAGTCTCCCATAACAGATCAAAAGGTAGCTCAACAAACCCACGTCTTCCGAGGAAGGCAAAAAGAAAAAGCCTATCACATATCACAGTCTAAGTCGTACGGTGCTCATGGATTCTTCTCGTGATCAATGCAGACTCTGGCTTTATTTGGCTCATCTGGAAGAGGCAGGCCTAATGGCATATGGTGCATAGACTATGCGCCTGTATTTTTTAGGGAAAAAGGTAAAATACAGGGATTTCTGTATCATCTGAGAAATAGGCAAATAACCTTAATGTAATCTGTTTTCATTCCTAATGCAAAAAGAATGTCCACAAACGCTTCCCCCAGTTAAGAAGTAACATATCATCTATTCTGCACTGATGGTCAATACATTTGTCAGTGTCAGTTACCTGTGCACTAAAGCTTAGTTCCCTGAAACACAGACTACATGCCCCAGAGGGGAGATTTCTATAAACTTGTACACTGAAAATTGCTCCAAATTCCTGTCTCTGGGGAACAATTTCCTTATAGAAGTAGCCACATCAAATGGGCAACTTGAGTGATTAATGGCTGGACTTCTTGGCTTTGATACAACACTTTTAGCACAGAGAGGTGATTTGGGCAGTCAGATCTAGTGAACAGACTGGTTGTAAGTTGATAGACCAACAGATAGATGATAGATAGATAGATAGATAGATAGATAGATAGATAGATAGACAATTGTATTGCTGAGCTTGGACGTTTTGTGAAGTTAACAATGCCCCTGAGATGTTAAAACATTCCAAAAGCAGAAGGAAAAAAAGAAGAGCATCACTAAAAATAATTCTGTATAACATAAGAGAAGTACACCAATGCATTTTCCTGATCATGACCTTTCCTTTACAATGGCTGGTTTTAAATTTTAAAATTAATTCTTAATATTCTTTACCTATGACTTAACTAAGCATATATAGATACATAACTTGTGTCTTAAGATTTGAAGGGCTTTTCTGGTTTAATGGAAGTAAAATGTACTTCCAGTGATAGATTCACTTCACAGTCCTCAAAGATACTCATGTGCAATACCTGTGTCTTGCCTTTTCCTTCGGAGCTCTGTTTATGTTGAAGACTTCCTCTTCCTTTTTTTCAAGGGATTTTCCAATCTCGTATTATTATTATTTTATTTATTTATTAACTTACTTTTTTTTTTTTTTTTTTTACAAATGGTTGATAATGGAATAACATTCTAAAAGGTTCAATACTCCCCTTACCAAACGTCAGTCAGGTAAACCAGCATCAGCTAGGGGCCGGGTGGGCATTAGCAGAGAAGTTCAGAGGATTGGTACTACACTCCTTTTGTTGTGTTATACCAGTGTCCTTGCCCTTCACGAGCAGTAGGTTTTTGTCTGCTGCATGGCATATACAAAAACCCGACAGCCTAACTAGCTCACATTAATCTCGTCACCGCTCTATATCCTTTCTCGCATTGCAAACAGCAAGAAAGACTGGCTACTTCAAAGAGTGCCGAGGCTGCTGGAATCACAGGACATCAGTTACCAAGTTCCCTCTATGGAAACACAGACAGTTGCCTGACTAGGGCAGACCATGGACCATGTAGTCTTTTTCTACAGTCAGTTTTTGAATGGGATGTATTGTCTGTAGTAAGCGTTTGTGTTGCAATTCCCCTTTTTACAAAAACATAGACTAAAACATTAATTCATATACCATCTCCATTGTCTACATACAATAGAAATACACTTCTGTATTATGAAAAAAAAAAATTGATTACTATCAACTGATCTGCTGATTTTCAACTCCAATCTGCAACACAAATTATTGTCCTCAATAACAGCTATAGTGTACTGAAATAAATCAGCCCAATTGCTGTGGAGTCATAGTTGAGCTCACAGAGCATTGTCTACACCTGTATGCACCTCCGAGATATGGGTAGGTCTAGTTCTATATGGCAAAATGTATTTTTCAATTTATTTTCATTTTGTATTATGTCCCAATCTAGTATTTTGAATCACTTGTGCACAATTGTGTAGTCTTGTGTATTAGTGGAGAAAGAAGAACACAAGGATTATACAAAAGGAAATACAAGGTGACTTGTGAAGAGGTACGTTAAACATCTCCAAATATTTTGCTATACAAATAATAAAATTGATAACTAAAGTAGGTGAAATTTACTTTTAGTTTATCGTATGGTATATTATTAGTGCTTCATGCCGAATACGAGAAACAAATCTAAAACATTTAATGTGTGGAAATGGGTTACAAAACAATCATATCCTTGTATGTATACAGCTTTGTGTACAGTGCAGTCTAACATTTTACCTACTGCTAAACAATCATGATGGGCACTAACATCCCAAGGTGCTAAAAAGATTATTTTACAATAACTCAAGTTTATAGTGAATGTCCTGACTCATTTTAATAAAATATCTTAGGTATCCAAGTTCAGTTATTTCTGTTAAGTAACCACTGGAAGGGGTGGGGGCATAGAAATGACCACATGCGGATTTATACAGGTTGTCTGGATAATAAGGAGAGCTGTATAAAGCCGAATGACTTACAGTAAGCACCCAATAGTGGTCAATGCAGAAAGACAGAATAGGAGCTTTCAGCTCAATGGCTGTTAGATGGGACGTAGCATCTGGAACTCTATTATCCAGATCCAGATATGAAATAAACCTGCAAAGAATTTTACAGTTCTGTGAAAGAGATAGTGTTCAAAGATGGACTTTTACAGGAAGCAAACCGGTGTGCTACGGGTAGATCTAAATAAGACAGAAGTTGACACGTTTACTCATTCATAGGCAGCTATGCTTAAGCCAAACTAAAATTTCTGTTCATAGTACAACGGCGGCATCAACTCATCGTAACATATCATGTAGTGATCGCTGTGTAAAAACTCCACACATATGTAACAAATGTCAGTAGAATCAATGACAGGCACAAAAAAAACCTCCAAGTTCTTCTAGATGCTTCACATCAAAAGTGTGAAATATGATGCTCTTTGGGAAACATTCATTTTCAAGTATTATTACTCTCTATGGACACTACCGATAAGGGATATAGGATGGCTTCTCACCACTGGCGATTTCCAGTAACAGTTTGTAAATGAACACTCTGTTATCGAATCAAATCACTTCTCCCTTTTCTTTAATTCTGCCTATGACTAGGTTTTTGCATATGGAAATCAGAGGCATTTTCTTTAATATCGCAGATGGTATTTAGCTGTTCCTTATTTATAACAGTAGCTACAGGCTCCACCAGTCATAGTGGATCTGTGCCCAGAAAAAGCCCCCACACCCTCGGAGAGGCCATGAAGCATGCACTGTAATGCGCGGTCCTCCAGAGCATGCATCATTTTTGGTTTTGAGGAAACAATGTACGCTTCGTGCCACAGCAGCACTAGCATTGTCTTTTATTGCTTACTTCCTGCCTTTGTTTTGTTGTTTGGACTACAGCTAACATCCTTAAGCAAAAGTTCACAGTCTGTCAGTACATTAGCTGGCACGTATTTCCTCATTTGCTCCACCATCTTTTGATAAGCTGATTTTTCTTGTTCCAAAGATCGGATAATATTTCTTGTTTTGTTTTCCTTGGATACAATGTTTTCAAGATTGGCTTCCAGACTTTGAATCTTGGTGTGAGCTACCTGTATTCAAGAAGAAAGAATGGGTTTGGTAATGCTATAATATAAGCCAGCAGACATTATAAGACAAAAAGCACAATAAATGAGCCATGTAACTAGTTTCAATGTTTGTAAAGTTGCAATGTTTTAGTTTAGATGACTATAAGAAACTTTGTAATACATATCATCATAGGAAAATGCTTTTATCTCCTGTTACTGGCTCCTCTACTGGCTGCTAAACTGTTTAATTCACCGAGAAATCCATTTACCCTGAAAACTCACAGACAGATTGGATTACATAGAAGTCTATTGAGAAGATGAGTAGGAAAAAGACACCAGTTGGTGAGAAACAAGAAACATTTGTAACTATTCAGCAGATTTCCAGCAAGTTTTAATGGGAATGAGCTTTAAGCAAAGCTTTAGTGATTTGATCTGCGCTTGTATTTCTTTGCTTCTCACTAATTTTGCTCCTCCTCTCTATAAACTTTTAAAAATTGCAGTCTGTCTTTAGTGAAAATAAGACTGAGCAGTGAACTGAGCAGTTTAGCAGGCAGGAGAAATGCTGATAAGAGGATATAGAAGCATCTTCCATTGATAATCTGAATATAAGAAACTTTGTAATATCTTAACTATTTGACCAAAAAAATCTGAAACAACATTTTCAGACGGTATTACCTATATTTTATTTTTACTAATTAAAACGAGATGATGAGACATATTTATTTTTAAATCTGCTTTATATTTTTTTTATTCATGATGATAATTGAGCTGTATAAGAGTGGGTGTTCTAGGCATACTATGCGATCTACCCAAAGATCATTGTGCAGTTAGAGCTGCAACAAGCACCGATTGTGAAACGTGGATCCTGTGTGACCAATGGACGTGAAGTCGTTCCCTGAGAAAAAAAAATGGTGCCAAAGAGGAAACTATTTATACTCAGTATTAGTGTTTATTAATTTACCTGCAACTTTTCTAAGAGGTCCATGTTCTGCCTTTTAAGTTGGTTGTTTGCCTTCTCTAGCTTTTGGAAACCCTCTGTATCATCACAAGGCTTGGAGGTTTCCAGAATTTCATCATTAATCACAAGATACTCAACCTCGTATGCATGGAGCTGTTTAGAGATGTCCATTTCAAATACCTGTATGAGAAGAAGAATATCACAAATTAAAGGGGTATTCTGGCCCCAAATTACATTTTCATACTGATGACCTATCCACAGGAACCATGCAAAATCTTCAAACATCTGATTGGTCAAGGGATCCAGATGTTGGACCTTCACTTATTTTCAGTTGATGACCTATCTCAAGGATAGGCCTGAAATAAACTTGGAAAACCCCTTTTAATATTTATTAATCCGCATACACAAATAAATAAGGTACTTGATCCGCATATTCATAGTGCCTTGCTGCAAATACTTTCAGAGTGACATGCATGAACTCATACACATGTGGACATTTTGTAGAAATGAAATAACTTTACTTTGTACTTTATTGTAGATTTGTGTATGG
This sequence comes from Leptodactylus fuscus, assembly GCF_031893055.1. Taxonomy (NCBI): domain Eukaryota; kingdom Metazoa; phylum Chordata; class Amphibia; order Anura; family Leptodactylidae; genus Leptodactylus; species Leptodactylus fuscus. Next base: position 199,657,834 of record NC_134266.1, on the reverse strand, counting down.
AATCTAATCTATGCCAAACCTCAATGTGTGGAGATCACTACTGCTGGATTACGTCAGTTTTGCTGATAATGGAATACCAAGTGGTGGAGAAACAATAGAAGCATAACATACTTTGGCTCATTGTTCTTACAGTAAAGCTAGATGTTGTACTATTAATAATTACCAATTCATTTACCTGGGTTATAATTTTTTCCATAGTATCCTTCGTCATATCAGGAATACTGACTTTCAGAAAATCCACTATATTCTCAAAACTGTCACGTGCCATGATACATTCTTTATTATTACTGAGAAGACTAAGGGCCACTTTAAAAATCACTTCAGTTCCTTGTACAAAAATAATATCTGTGAAGAGAGAAGAATGCATCATATACACAATGCTGTTCACACACTCAGACATGAAATAGAGCAAAAGTGCCTCTCAATTCTAGAGTAGTTCTGCGCAATCTGTACAGATCATTGCTCATAACACCAATAATTACAATATCTATACAGTAGATTAGTGGTCCCCAGCAGAATGCCAGGTACAAGAAAATTGCTTTCAAAGGCCACTGACTTGTTGCTGAAAGTAAATTTGCTCAAATAATTGGAGATGGAGGCATACAGGTTGTAGCTGAGCCTGTAGAGCCTGCACACTTGTAGCCTGCTGAAGCTGGTATCCCAGCTGGTCCCATAAATACTCAATTGGCAATAAATCGGGTGACCTAGCAGGCAAAGTGTTTCAGCCTGGCAGAAAAATTCCTGTGAAGCCCTTTAATGTGTGTGAATGAGGACTATCCAGCTGAAAAATGACATCTAGTAGCTATGCTAAGAGACAACACATGTGTACTGAAATGTTAGTGACCCATGTATCACCACCCATGCGGTGACTGACTGTCATATGCGATGGCCTCCCCAGATCAACACACCAGCAATTGGAGCAGTGTGTCGCTCTTCAGCAAAGGCAGTATACCTGGATTTATTACTAAAGACAATATAGCTCTAGTCTGTATCACTCTAGGCTTCTCTTTCATTACACCACTGCAAACAAAGGCAATGGTGGCTGGCTGTCAATGGCAGGACATGTAATAAGCACCATGCCACCTACATTTGAATGGTGGACAAGGCAATTATGGAAGCTGTTGGTGCTTATCAACGGATCAAATGATGCTTTCTTCTGGTGTCCATTTGGGCAGTATGGGAGCAAGGCCATTGCTCCCATCAGGTTTATCATCATTTATGCCAGTTTTTTTTGAATAAATGATGACTGATATCTTAGCCAGGTATGAGCTGTTGTAGATCTCATTCTAGGGAGTGTAATGGCAAAGGATCCACTTAACTTATGACGAGGTGTGTTTTATCATAAATGAAGTGCATCCTTTGGCGGCACAGGAATATCAAGATTGGTGTTAAAAATCCAGTCTTGATAAACCTTCCAAAATGTTTTAGAACATGGCTTACCAAAGACTCTGGCAACAAAACCAAGAGGAAATTGTGAGGCGAATAGTGTTAGGAACCAAGGAGCAGCATAGAGGCTAGGGCTTATCTCATTCTCTTCCAGGTGGTTGTAAAGATCTCTGTGGTAGTCATGCAGAAGCCGTGAAAGTTGGTACATTTGTATCTAGATTAAGAAAAAAAAAACAAATAAAAACACATCATACAGATGAACTTATTCCAATAATTTTGCCACCAGTGTGCGGTGACCAGTTAAGTCCTTTGATCAATGGGGTCCTGTCAACTAAACCCCCACAGATTGGGTATTGATAGAACATCCTAAACATAGGCAGTCAGTGTCAACGTCTTGTAAAAGTGCCCTTAAAACTACAGATCTAAAAATGTATTTATTTATTTATTTATTTATTTATTTTCTAATAAGCCTTTGATATAATACAGGCTGCCAAGAGAATCTAGCTACATTGCGACTTAATCTGAACACATACGAAAAAGCAGAATCTATATAAAGTGAAGTAAGATTCATCATTATTAAACATGCGTTCGGCCATTTTCCTGTGGCCTTTTACACGAGTACAGTGCACACAGACACTTCCAGTGCACGGTCTAAGCTCATTAGCATATGAATAAAAACGGACTTATTCAAAATCTACTGAGGCAATTTACATACTAAAGGTAGGTGGGGAATTGCCTTTCTAAAGGATATCTAAGTATGTGTTTATCTAAAAATGACATTTCCCAATGATAGAGCCCCTTTAAGTTAAAACCTTTTTATAACCTCTGAATTTTCTGGATCTATTCCCCCTAGCCTTTCATAGAAATGATCTGCATTAGCAGCAAGGTTCACAATACAAATTGAAATAATTTCTCCTAATGGCTTAAGGACCCACAATCTGACATCGCTTATAAGCACAGGCTTTAGGTCTAGTGTTCCATTAGGATAAGACTGAAGATTATATGGACAGAATAAGACATACCTGAAGGGACATCATGTCTGGCCGATACTGCTTCCGGAATGACAGGTCATACATGAGAAATTTTAGCATCTCGAAGGCTTGCTGTTCACTCATATGTAATAGAAGGACTCCAGCCACAAAACTAATTCCCTGGCAATAGCCAACTTCCTTGTCAAGCAAAGAATATGCTTTCAGAAGATTATACAGAGAAAGCTGCCCTGCTCCCAGCTGGGCAGAGAAGTAAGGGTGTGTAGGAAAAGTCCTTCCTGTAAAATAAATATAGCCATTTTGGAATATTTTATTTAATTAAGATTTATCCACAATGCTGCCATACATGTGTATATACTGTACTATATATAATTCTAATACTGGAAAGAGAAAGTTATACTGATGACTAAATGTGACTTGAAAGTATAAATACAATAAATGTGTAATGGTAGCCATTGCTGAATATAATATTGATACAAAATGGAGGCACATTCAATACGCAAACATCTAACACAGACATTTTTTTTTTTACTTACCAAGATCAACAAGAATTGCATGCTGTTGAGCTGTGAGTTGCTTGAGGAGGTCATTGTACGTCATATCTGATGGCTGCTGTTTGCTTGGAAGTCGGTGTCTTAGACGATACTGCACAGAAAGAAATTGCCATATTTCCCCTCGTTTACATTTTGGGACACCTATCAGGAAGAATCAAGAATAAATGGAAATATATTACAATATATATGTGTGTACGTATCATTCTGCATTATATATGATCAAGGCCATTTTGTCTTCCTATTATTTCTATAATTTTGAACAATAAAATAATAGTTGCTATAAAGAGCTATCTGGGTTTTAGTAGCATGCTTGTACTATATAGTGACATAGCTCTAATGTGACTGCTATTAATTGGATTGAAAATTCTTCTTCCTAGAGGAATCGTCCTATCAAAGAAAAGGCCAATAGGCATAGCAATCTTTGAAGAAAGATCCAGTACATCCTTTAAAGAGGACATTTCACAATCTCCACCGATTCAAGAGCTTAGCATCTGTTAATAGGCACCGTTCCACTGATGCCAGGACAGTTGGAATTTTCTCTCTAGCTCCCACCATTGCCAAGTAACAAGCACAGGCAGTTTTGATGGCTGATGTGCTATTTAAAGGGGTATTCCCATTTCATGGATCCTATCTATACTGCTAGCTCAGGAATTGAAGAGTTTTCCTAAATATCTTGCTTTAGCAATGCTACTTTGTTTTCCTGCTATGTGAAATTATTCCTTACATTTTATACACATCATTTCCATAGAGCCGGACCTGTGGGATAAGACCGGACAGAAGACATCACTGACTGTTCTCACTGTTATCTACAGCTCTGCTGTTCAGCTAATTGCAGTATGTAATGTCTCTACTAAACACACAGATAACACAGAGTCTGAAGTATTTGCATAATATTTCAACAGCATTTATATTAGATTTCTAGTAATCATAATAAGTATTGTGATACTTCAAAGTTTGACCTCTGTGGGTGATATTTAAGGGCTTTCTAAGAGATGCTATCCTGGAGTATCTCAATGTAAATAATCTTATAACACCAAATCAGCATGGGTTTATGAGGAATCGGTCCTGTCAGACTAATCTGATCAGCTTCTATGAAGAGGTCAGTTCTAGACCTCTAATGGGTAATGCAGTAGACATGGTGTACCTGGACTTTTCAAAGGCTTTTGATTCTGTACCACATAAAAGGTTGGTATGCATAATGAGAATGTTGGGACTGGAGGAAAACATATGCATTTGGGTTAGCAACTGACTCACTGATAGAAAACTGAGGGAACTTGTTAATGTAAATTTTCAGACTGGATCACAGTGACCAGTGGGGTGCTTTGGGTTTACAAAGCAGGGTGTCCATATTTGTACATGATACTATTCTCTGTAAGATAATCAAAAATGAGGAGGATAATAGAATATTAGGCCAGGTGCACACAATGTATTTTGGCATGTAATGTGGCACGTAGACGCCGCAGGAGCTTTTGCGGGCAGTATACACTCCCATTGTTTTCAATGGGTTGCCCTGTTAAAACCATTTTAGTCTATTGTATGACATGCAGAATAACAAATCCTCAATCAATTATCTCTATTCTCACCCTAGTTGTGCATACATATCCACACACACACACACACACACACACACACACACATACACATATATATATATATATATATATATATATATATATATATATATATATATATATATATATTTATTAATGACATGCATTTAAAAAAGGTAACACAAATGGATATACAACATCTGAAAAGTCTGTACCTTCTCTAAGTGTTACATATATCTCTTCCATATCAAACCGGATTTTAGTTCTGCAGTTTAATTTTTTATCCCAGAGATTTGAAACTTCTTTCTCACATGTTCCAACTTCCTCATAATCTAGCTTTATTTTTCTAGACTGTAGCTCATCTCTGCTTGCTGAAAAAATAAATAAAAAACATAATAATTACATTGCCATATTTTGCTGATACAAGGGGCCACAATAAAGTTACACACTGCACACAGATAAACATACATTTATATATGTGTATATTGCCAAAGTGGTTACTGCTTTCATGCACAACATTATTGAAGAGAAGCAATTCAATCAGCATGCAGCACTATTTTTTAGGTAAAATGACGACACCATGATGGAAACCTGAAGGACCCAATTACAAAAGGTAACAAGACCTATACAGTCCTGCCATCATTTTCAGTTTTTTGTTCCTACAAGGGAACTTAAAACCAGAAATGAAAACACAGAAATGAACTACTGAAGGGGTTTTCCAGCCACACACTGATGACCCATCCTCAAGATTGGTCAACAGCATGTGACTTGTGGGGGTTTCAAACCAGGACCCAGTACAGATCAGCTGTTGCAGCTGCCTCAGGGTGCTGGAAACTGTTAGTGGTTGGGTTGTGCATGCACCATTCAAGTAATAAGAGGTGCATTGTGGAGGTTCCAGGTGAAATTACAGCATCATTCCTATTACTTGAATAGGAAAAGTGCTGCATATGCTGCCTGTCCACTAGCAGCTTTGGGCACCAGGGACTGCATCAATAGCTGATCTGTACAGCAATTGGGTGATGGAACCCCACAGATCACATATTGATAAATGACATACTGATAGGATAGAACATCAATATGAAAACTGATTTAAGTCCAGTATTTGTACAGTAAAAGGGGGAAACCAATTATGGGCCGTCATGGTGTATTACGGATTCTTCATCTACGGAAGCTTCATCTAGGTACCCCAAATTCTTGAAAGGCCATTCTACTTGACTTCTAAATATTTTAATACTATTGAGTTTATTTGAAACACTGAAATAAAGATTTATACTTAAACAACATTCATTGCTTTTCCTTACCTTCTGGAAAACAAAAATCATGAAAATAATCAATTTGTATTCTCCATGAAAGCGCAAAGAAAGAAAACAAGAATTCTATTAATTGCTTTATATTAGCATGACTTTTATTACCAGTATGCTATATTTTGTACTGAAATCACAAATCTTACTAACCCAAGCCTGAAATTCAATGGGACTGTAAACACATTTCTCAGCGAGCCTTTCCAGCATTGATCAACACTACTACATAATATTTTTCCCCAAACACATTGGGTAGAGCAGTGCTCAGAGCAAAGTAGTATGACAACATTCTCAGAGAGATGTAGTGTAAGAAAATAGTATTCTAGATCTCGTAATATCACACATAGTCTAGAATAATACATAGAAAAGACAATGGAGGAGATTTACCAGAAGGGGAATTTTTCAATCAGTTTTGCTGGAGTCTGCGGCGCTGCTATTGCTGTCATATGTATCAGAGGATAAATGGTGTTTGATAAAGTTAAAGTCTAATACTTCTGACCTGTCATGTTTCTCCACTTTCTCTGCCACCCCGATACTGGAGTAAGATTGCTACTGTTCCACATCTTTGTACTTTGACAAAAGTGACATATATCAGCTTGACAGACCATACCACGCTGCTTTCGCACTCTCATTTCAGAAATCTATTTTGCCTAACTTTGCGATGACAGAATTATGGAGTGCCGGGCTTAGTAAATTCTTCCCAAGGTTCTCTCACAAGAGACATATTTATATAAAGAGAGAAATGTGACACAATGTGAAACAGCTTTTTGTTCCTATGAGGAACTTGATATTACTGTATGTATAGTGTGTGACACAGATGTAATATCTAGAAACAGATCAAACCATTCAGTTTACTGTCACCTTATGTTAAACTTTGAACTAACCTTCAAGTTTCAGGTTCTCCTTCTCCATTCTCAGTAATAAAATCTGTTGGTGTATCGCTTTCCTCCATAACCTTTGGAGATCTTCAGCGCTCCGTTTCCCATCTGTACTGTCAGCAGGAGTGTCATCCTGGAGAAGGGATGCTAGAGGGTCCTCTTCCATGGTTGGAGGAAGAGGAGACAATGGCAGCAAATCATTCCCATCTAAATGATCTGAAACAATGGAGGAGAAACATTGCCACCATATCAAACCTTCCAAATCACAACATTTTCCATCTGACCGATGAAGGGTTCTTACGTTCTTACATTCTGTCACTGAACAGACTTCCTGTTTTCTATATAAACATGCTTGTACTTCTTGTTTTAGTGACAGAAGCTCTTTTTTAAGCTTTCTGGGTGTCATTTTGTCATCCAATCACATGTAGAAAAGAAACTCCAAAGCATGAAAGAGGACCTGTCAGCAGGTAAATACTTGTATTCCCTACTAAAACAACAATTCTGCACCATCTCTCCTTGTAGGTCAGTGTGGTTTTGTTTCTCTGTTATTCCTAGTAAGTATATGTGAATAAATTAATAACTAAGTGGTTACTAGTCAGGGGTGAGTTTAGGTATCCTTGCAAACCGACTGTGTATGGGTGTAGGGGCATACGCTCTTGATAGGAAATAGTAATTACCAGTAGTCAATTTATTCAGAAATTTCTAGGAGGAATAACAGAGGGAAAGAACAATGGACTGTTATAAGAAAAGATGTTGCAGAATTGTATAAATATGCAACAGATAAGGCCTCGAGGCACAGGACCACGTATTTTGGTCCAGATGCGGGAAGCCGTGTCAGAATAGGACCAAAATGCACCTGCCACAGCTTCCGACAGTCACGGCTACCCGCTTTAGAGTAGGCCCAAATGAATGGGCCTAGTCTGGAGGGTGCTGTCGCGAGGCAGACGCCGGGGCAGATTCAGCCACGGAATCCAACTAAAGAAAGGGCAGCTCGCTTCTTTTTTCTGTGAGTTGGAACATACCGCTCAGAGAAAAAAGGAAGCTAGCGGTCTACAAAGACCTCTATTGTGAGGGGGCGGATTCTGAGGTGGATTCGGCATCATAATCTGCCCCATCTTGCCCCGTGTGAACGAGCTCTAAGTCAGTAGTGCAGACACATCCTCTTTAGATACGGTTTTCATCAGAACATTTATCAAACATGACGTATCATTCATAAAAAAAATCCACAAAAACACGCTGCATATTGCTAGATGTCTGTCAAAATCATTCACTGAGGTATATCAAAAGAACATTCTACACTCACCGGCCACTTTATTAGGTACACCATGCTAGTAACGGGTTGGACCCCCTTTTGCCTTCAGAACTGCCTCAATTCTTCGTGGCATAGATTCAACAAGGTGCTGGAAGCATTCCTCAGAGATTTTGGTCCATATTGACATGATGGCATCACACAGTTGCCGCAGATTTGTCGGCTGCACATCCATGATGCGAATCTCCCGTTCCACCACATCCCAAAGATGCTCTATTGGATTGAGATCTGGTGACTGTGGAGGCCATTGGAGTACAGTGAACTCATTGTCATGTTCAAGAAACCAGTCTGAGATGATTCCAGCTTTATGACATGGCGCATTATCCTGCTGAAAGTAGCCATCAGATGTTGGGTACATTGTGGTCATAAAGGGATGGACATGGTCAGCAACAATACTCAGGTAGGCTTTGGTGTTGCAACGATGCTCAATTGGTACCAAGGGTCCCAAAGAGTGCCAAGAAAATATTCCCCACACAATGACACCACCACCACCAGCCTGAACCGTTGATACAAGGCAGGATGGATCCATGCTTTCATGTTGTTGACGCCAAATTCTGACCCCACCATCCGAATGTCGCAGCAGAAATCGAGACTCATCAGACCAGGCAACGTTTTTCCAATCTTCAATTGTCCAATTTCGATGAGCTTGTGCAAATTGTAGCCTCAGTTTCCTGTTCTTAGCTGAAAGGAGTGGCACCCGGTGTGGTCTTCTGCTGCTGTAGCCCATCTGCCTCAAAGTTCGACGTACTGTGCGTTCAGAGATGCTCTTCTGGCTACCTTGGTTGTAACGGGTGGCTATTTGAGTCACTGTTGCCTTTCTATCAGCTCGAACCAGTCTGGCCATTCTCCTCTGACCTCTGGCATCAACAACGCATTTCCGTCCACAGAACTGCCGCTCACTGGATGTTTTTTCTTTTTCGGACCATTCTCTGTAAACCCTAGAGATGGTTGTGCGTGAAAATCCCAGTAGATCAGCAGTTTCTGAAATACTCAGACCAGCCCTTCTGGCACCAACAACCATGCCACGTTCAAAGGCACTCAAATCACCTTTCTTCCCCATACTGATGCTCGGTTTGAACTGCAGGAGATTGTCTTGACCATGTCTACATGCCTAAATGAACTGAGTTGCCGCCATGTGATTGGCTGATTAGAAATTAAGTGTTAACGAGCAGTTGGACAGGTGTACCTAATAAAGTGGCCGGTGAGTGTATATTGCAGTTCTGTAACTAGAAAGGACTGCCAGATTAAAAAACAACAATATTTTTGTTATTGGATTCAAGATTAATTAATTGTTATATTCAAGTTATTAACATACTTTATATCCTGATCTAAAATCTGTCCATAAAAATTCATGTACGTATGTATATGAATGTACGTATAAACCTCTCTAGTACCCACAGCAGTACAAAGTAAGAATGTGCTGGTAACACAGGAAGAGATGTTATATAAATAAACATCCAATCATCCTCAAAACACATCACTTCACATACCTTTATGCTGCATATCTGAGGGAGAGTTGACCATTGGTGAAGCTACCCTGAGAAAAATCCGCTGACGCCACGAAATTCGGCGCGGTGTGAGTGGAGTGCCAGAAGCATTTAAGGAATCATTACTGCATGAAGATAATGTCCTCCTTCTTCCTTCACATTCACTAAAAGCAAACATTAGTTTTAATTAAAAAAAACGTCAGATATCAAACTGATCGCCTCAAAGTTGATTTGATATATCTAAATTAAGGATTCAGGAAATTATATATTAATAATACATTGGACATCAGCAGTTTTCAAGCATTTTGACCAGATATTTTTTGTACACCAAAAATGTCAGGCAAAGTCCGCACTTGTGTGTTTCATATTTTTATTATATATATATATATATATATATATATATATATATATATATATATATATATATATATATAGTATATATAGTATATATATATATAGTATATATATATATATATATATATATATATATATATATATATATATATATATAATATCTGTTAAACTGACTGTTATAGACAACCCACAGGTCCAAATTCTCTAACCCTGACAATGAAATATTCACACGACAGACACACTGGCCATCATGCCATTATATACTCCTGCAGTAACTGAATTATACATGAGGTCTCTTCAAACACTTATATCTTGGGCATTGTGAAGCACAGAAACTTCCTTCTGGAGTCACATGAAACAGAAAACACAGTCTGGAATTTTATTTGTGTAGTAGCCGCATATAAATATCCCATTCCCTACTGTGTGTTCAATCAGTGATGTCTCTGGAAATATGTAGACAGTACTGCAACCTTAGTGTCACATAAAAGAAATGTCCTCTTTAAAGGAATTTGCCAGTTTCTACTATTGATGGCCTAATATAAAGACAGGCCATCAATATTAGATCTGTGGGAGTCCAGTACCCAAAACCCCACAGATCAGCTGTACCAGCAAGACAGCATTGATCTTGGTATTGTTTATAATCTGGGAGAAGCACTGCTCACTCGCTGTACAAACTATAGCAGCAGCGCCGAAACCTGCTGGAACACCAAAGATGTAGTATTGTTGGCCTATCCTAAAGATAAGCCACAAATAGCAGAAACCAGAGAATATCATTTACATTACTAGGACTAAGGAAAATGTTTGTTTTGGTACCGTGTTAGCCAGTGGTTATAAAATATAAAAAACAAAAAAACTTTGCAAGTCTTCAGTAGGTGATACCTTTTTTAATGGCTAACTCATAATGATGACAGAATATAACGTTTCGAAGCTTCCTCTGAGCTTCTTCTTCAGATATATTTCGAACTATTAGACGCACCCAGGTTTTAGAGGAGGAAAATAGGGGAAAAAAATTTTGAAGCAAAAAATGGTTGTAGTTTTGCAACAGCTGCAAGGCCACATTGACAGGTGACCCTGCAGGTGTACGGGGACGTATAGAGTGTTTTTTTTTTGCGGGGCCAGAAGTACTTTTTAGTTATACTATTTTGGGGAATATCTATTGCTTAGATCACCTTGTATTGAAAAAAAAACCGGTGGTTTATGATATATGATTTTCTACTTTTATATATATATTCTAGGGACAGGAGGTGATTTAGAACTTTTATTTACTTCATATTTTTAAAGCTTTTTTTTTTTTTTTTTTTTTTTTTTTACTATTTTATTCCCCCCCGGGGGCTTGAACCTGCGGTCACTTGATTGCAAGTCCCATAGACGGCAATACAACTGTATTGCCGTCTATGGGACATTCTGTATATTAGTATTACGGCTGGTCATAGACCTAGCCGCAATACTAATATATAGCAGTGACAGGCCTGGGAGCCTTCATTAGGCTCCCAGCTGTCACCCGAACAGGTCGGCTCTTGCGATATCGCCGCGCAGGAGCCGGCCTGCAACTTCACAGGTACGGGGCCGGTGGGGACCGGCCCCGGGGGAGAAGGGGCCGCCGATACTGACCCGGCATCCGCTGTACTAGAGAGGCGGATGCCGGCGAGGGATAGACGCCATCACAGGTGCCGGGGCCTGAGACATCGCTGCGCTCCTCTGCCCTCATGCAGGGCAGAGGAGCGCAGCGATGTCTCAGGCCCCGGCATCTATCCCTTGCCGGCATGCATCCGCCTCTCTATTACAGCGGATGCCAGGCGGCCACATTCGGACTATCAGACGCACCCTTCTTTCCCCCCCAAATTTTGGGGAAAAAAAGTGCGTCTTATAGTCCGAAAAATACGGTAACTAAAAACATCTTCTAGAGGCTGCATATTTATAACTGGACACAGGGGTAGGATTACAGGAGGGAGGGGGGGAAGAGGCTTATTACTATATACTTATAAAAACAATCAATTGCCAGATCCCAGGTTCTTATCTTAATGGCTGTCTTAATGATTTGTATAAAAAGACATAAACCCACGTGAGATGTTCATTCCATTGTCCAACGTCTGGAATAGGGTCATGGCCTTGTACTCATAAATCAGTCGCTGTTTCCTTGATTTAAAGTTCCCTTTTAAGATCAAGATTTTCATGTCATTTATGACGTTATGATCTTCCTGGCAAAAATGATTTGGCACGGGAAGATCAGTTCTCTGTTGTTTGATTGTATGGCGATGTGAATTAATTCTCATTCTGAGTTTCTGTCCGGTCTCTCCAACATACAGATTTTCAGTGGAACATTTGGTTCAAATGATCAAATACACCACATTAGGTGTGTTACAGGTGAACACACCTGGGATTTTATATTCCCTGTTAGAGTTTGGTATCTCTATCCTGTCGGTGGTCAGTATGTGGAGGCAGGTCTTGCACCTCTTCTGTCCACATGGAAATGTTCCTTTGTTAGTTGGAGGTGACAGTGAGCTGCTAATAATCATATTCCTGAGGTTTGGTGGCTGTCTGTAGCACAGGAGAGGGGGGTCTGAAAATATGGATTTTAGACGGTTGTCTTTTTGCAGTAGTGGATGTAATTTGCGTGTGATTCCTCTCAGCGTCTCCAGGTGGGGGTTATATGTGACGACCAGGGGCACCCGATTGTTCTCCTGTTTGGTATTGTATTTTAATAACTCCGATCTTGGTATTCTGGTGATCTGGTATTCGGAAACCAATTGATCGCCCTACGTACCTAAGATGGGATAGTTTTCATCCTAAACACATAAAGAACTCCACTGTATACAGCCAGGCCATCAGATACCATCGCATATGTTCAAACCCTGCAGATAGAGACGAACACCTTGGGGGCCTCAAAAACACATTCTTGAGGCAGGGTTACCATCCAAGATCAGTTGATAACCAAATCACCAGGGCCACCAGAATACCAAGATCGGAGTTATTAAAATACAATACCAAACAGGAGAACAATCGGGTGCCCCTGGTTGTCACATATAACCCCCACCTGGAGACGCTGAGAGGAATCACACGCAAATTACATCCACTACTGCAAAAAGACAACCGTCTAAAATCCATATTTTCAGACCCCCCTCTCCTGTGTTACAGACAGCCACCAAACCTCAGGAATATGATTATTAGCAGCTCACTATCACCTCCAACTAACACAGGAACATTTCCATGTGGACAGAAGAGGTGCAAGACCTGCCTCCACATACTGACCACCGACAGGATAGAGATACCAAACTCTAACAGGGAATATAAAATCCCAGGTGTGTTCACCTGTAACACACCTAATGTGGTGTATTTGATCATTTGCACCAAATGTTCCACTGAAAATCTGTATGTTGGAGAGACCGGACAGAAACTCAGAATGAGAATTAATTCACATCGCCATACAATCAAACAACAGAGAACTGATCTTCCCGTGCCAAATCATTTTTGCCAGGAAGATCATAACATCATAAATGACATGAAAATCTTGATCTTAAAAGGGAACTTTAAATCAAGGAAACAGCGACTGATTTATGAGTACAAGGCCATGACCCTATTCCAGACGTTGGACAATGGAATGAACATCTCACGTGGGTTTATGTCTTTTTATACAAATCATTAAGACAGCCATTAAGATAAGAACCTGGGATCTGGCAATTGATTGTTTTTATAAGTATATAGTAATAAGCCTCTTCCCCCTCCCTCCTGTAATCCTACCCCTGTGTCCAGTTATAAATATGCAGCCTCTAGAAGATGTTTTTAAGTTATAACTGAAGAAGAAGCTCAGAGGAAGCTTTGAAACGTTATATTCTGTCATCATTATGAGTTAGCCATTAAAAAAGGTATCACCTACTGAAGACTTGCAAAGTTTTTTTGTTTTTTATATTTTATTACTAGAACTCTAATGGTTATTCCCATCTGAGCCTTCCATGGGTGAGATGGAAATAACCTTGTCTCGGCTAAGGTGGTCAGGAATTACATAGACAGCCACATGCAGCTATTCTACGCAGTTTCTATAACTCCCATCTATGTTAAACTTCGATTTACAGATACCTATATGGCAAATAGTAGCAAACAGCCGCATTTGGCGGTTTCTGTAACTTTTGACCTTGTGGTCAGAAGAAGAAGCCGTGTATGCCTATCTCAGCCATGTCTGGAATTCCCTGTTTCTCTGCAACAACTCAATTTCTCTGTACTTTGCTATCAATTCCATGATGCCTCAATACAGCACCACATGGGCTGCTAGAGACAGAACTATCTCTGCCTGCTAAGGAAACAGTGTAATTATCTTTTTTGCTCTATACTCCTAAATATTCTAAGATACCTTAGGTATACAGTCAGAGAGGATACACTGTCAGCTTCTTATAACTGGGTAATAGAAACTGTAGTAGATGTTTGCATTTCCCTAAGGAGAGTCTTTGGGAACAGTCCATGGATTCCAGTGTTACAAGTTCTGTTATGGCTTTTGCGGGAAAAAAGCAAGGCATATTATTTTAAACAAATCATGATGAGATCGCATCATAGAACTGAAGAGAAAATGCAGATAATTTTGTGATGAAAAGCAATACTGGCTAGTTATATAGTTATATATACTGGGGGGGGGGGGGGGGGAAGGAAGGAAGATAGAAAATGTTGCTTTAATATTAAGACAAATAGGCAATTTACAGCTTTCAAACTATATTTACGTCACGTCATGAAGAACTTTCTATAAAATATTGAAGAAGACATACGTAACCTTTACACTTGTCTGAACCAGTGGGAAATGTCATTAATGTCATATTCTGTTATGCTACTCACATTCCCTGTACCTCTGAACTATACAGTCTGTCCATTGCATAAAAGGAGGAAATGTCAACTTATATAAATTGTCTATTTATATAACTTCCATATTTATATAAATTCTATAAATTCCACTCTGACCATTACCACCGGGGCCTACCTCACATATATCAGATGTGATTAAGTTTAGTTATGTGGACCCACTTTCAAGTGTACAAATGACAGTACTTAGTCAGATCTCCTTCATTCTCTATCCCTTTTAATGGAAAATGTCCTCAGATAAAACTTTGTTTATCCTCCTTTCAGGGCATCTGCTCCTGCTCCTGTCTCAGGCTAAGTTCACATCTGCGCTGGAGTCTCTGTTGGAGACTCCGTCGCAAAAATCTCCAAAAATCTGCAGAGACAAAAGTCCTTCATAGAGGAAACAGTTTTGAAATGACAGATACCCAATGGACCCCATTAAAGTCAATGGGGTCTGACAGTGTCGCAGTCTGGTGCAGGTGTGAACAAAGTCTAATAAACATTCTGTCAACGTATATTATTTGGGTTCAGATACTTGGCACACTCTGAATAAGGTCTATTCATCACTGAAGGATTTACCTTACAGGTGACCTATACAGATGGGAATGAATGACCATTGGTTATGTGATTTGTTACAAAATTCTATTATGGTCAGATATGGAAAATGGATCTGTCAGTAAGTAAGCTATGATCACTGATTATCCTCACTCAGATGCTTATCCAAAATGTCCCTGCATTGAGTACTCCTACTTAATACAACGGCTGGCTACCTACTATATGCCTACAGAGTCAGCAAGTCAAAGGTGTCGGTAAAATGCTGATCTTGATTTTCTTAATTAGCCACAATATTAAAACTGATGCAACTCTGCACCTGTCCAGGATATTTTAAGCAGTAATGCTGTATTTAGACAACTGGTTATTTTATATCCTCCATGGTGTCTGGAAATCACGGAGGATACCAAAATAAGGATGCAGGTCTGAGTATGCTCAATTTGTCATCAGGAAATGACATGTGCTATCTGAGAAAACTGACCAGAATAGAACATATTCCATGTCTGTTTCTGAAAACCGAGAGTCCAAGTGAAAAAAAGTGTCATGTGTATGGCCTTATTCACTTCAATGGGTCCTTCTGCACATTCAGAGGCCTTGCAGAGTTCATAACTTGATGGGTCGTGGCTGTTGTGTTAGTGTGTTAGGACACTCAAATAATGTTATAAAAGTGTTGAGAGGTGCAAAATGAAATATCGAACTTCTACAATTATAAATATGAAGCAGATCCTTGATAAAATTCATATAAAAAGTGTGTAGGATCAGAACCTGGCAACTATAGTGAGACTGGGGCAATGCAGATGTACAGCTTGGCAATGCATGTCTGACATGCTTTCAGAAGTAAGGTCAGATCCAGAAATTCCATCACCAAAGCAGAGATAGATGACAGCTCCACAAAATCCTCACTGTCCTCTGCTTTTCACTATTGCTTTATTTTTGGTCAGATTAGATAGGACTTAGCCTTTTACAGTCATAACAAACTTTTGTAGTTTTAACCTAAGCAATTATTATTCAAGTGTACAGTGTGAGTGGGGAGGAAGACTCTTCTCACAGTGCTCATCCATAGACGAGTATTATCAGGAGGGGAGGGGGCGTTCCTCCCCGCTTACACTGTACAGCGCGATAGGCAATGCTGTTGAGAAGGATGTTCTTGACAGACTGTCAGGAACGCTCTTCTGACTGTAAAGAGCTACGGTACCGGGACTGAAAGCTGTTTACCCAGGGCACAGATCGGGAAAGCCGACAGTGCGCTGAATTCAGCACACTGTCGGCTTTCCAGCAGTATATAGAACTGCCTGTGCTCCAAACCATGAAAGGTCCTCTTTAATGGCACTCTCCTTAACGAGTTCTCTTAGTCCCTGAACCTTTCTCAACTACAGACAGGGTTACATTGTGGGGTCATTCAGAAATATTGTAGTATATGGTTGACACTCAGGAGCATTATAGTGTGTGAGAGCATTAATAGGGAATTTGTGACCCCTTCACTCAATATAATGCTCCTTGGTGCCTGCCATGCAGTGCAATTACCCACTGGTGTCCCAGACGCAGTATAATGTCCACCCAGTGGCCAGCACATTGTATAATGCTCCTTAGTGCCATCTACACAGTATAATTCTCCTTTTTGCCCCACAAAGTATTATACCATATGCCCTCACACAGTATAATGCCCCATTGGTGTGCAGTGTACCCCTCAAGAGATACAGGTTTTTGATTCATCTCCTGAAGGAACTCCGCACACCACCAAGGGAAGCCTTCTCAAGCTATGTAATTTCCCACAAACTATGGCAGAATTAAGTCTAAACAGCTATGGCAGATCGCTTACTGACTGCTAACTCTTTTTACAAGTTCACACAGTATCATAAAACAAGATAAACACCTGAATTCATTCACTGTGTACACTGGTGATTTAGAAACATGGGCAAAAGAGAATCTGGCCTTTTTTGCTCACAACAACCAATCACATTGCAGCTTTCATTTCATATACTGCTCTTGAAAAATTAAAGCTGTGCTGTGATTGGTTGCTGTGGGCAACAAAAGATAGTTTCTCTTCAAGCATATGTGTATAAATAACGTAAAAATGAGGTACACGAGAGTGCTAAATGAATGAGTAGTAATACACACATATATACACTTTACTATTAGAGGTTATTCACACAGTTTGATTTTAAACCACCATATCAAAAACTTGCATAGAAAAAAGCATGTGGCTTTGATACATTTTTTATTTTTGTGTAGTTGTCTGGGAGCTCATTACATCATAACTCACATTGATGCGCTGTGGACAGTCGGGGAATTTAGTTATTGAAACAGTAATGTTCCTTTAAGGATGTGAGCTCATTAATAACACTTATCACTTATCCACAGCACATGGTCTGACCCCTGGACCCCAGCAATCATGTATCAGATAGCTGATGATTCTAAGTTACTCATGGGACAACCCCTTTAATGGTTCCCATTTTTCTTTGTTGCCTAGTTGCCCACCACTACTGATGGACACTGGAGTCATTTGGATTTAAATTTGGAATATGGGACATGGATGGGATCTTTGTTCCTTGCGTTGTCTGAGGCAAGGCTGTAACTAAGGGTGTGTTTCCATTTTCAGTTTACTTAATTAAGTTTTTGAAGCCAAAGCTAGGTGTGAGAACCTATAAGGGACAAATGGTACTTTTGCTCTTATTTTTCAATCCACTGTTGGTTTTAGCTTCAAAAACAGGAAATCTGAACACACAACCAAAAGGGTGCGGCCAGCTGCCATTCTGATCCCAGCATAGCTGCACTCGGTGGTGGGGCTGACTATACGACTTCTAAACATTGAATAATTATGGACTATTTCTCATTACATTCTTCATAGAAACAGTAAAGAAACGCCTGTTGTGCTTCACATACATAAGTGAGAGCTCCAGTGGCCATATCGTGATGGGAACACCGTGTGACAAAACCCTAATGGATCACATTGATGGTATTTTTCTGTTTTGCATCTGTCTTCCCTCTCCTCTGAGACTACTGATTTGGTCACTCTCTCTTGCCTTTCCCTTGTTTCCTGTGAATAAGCAGTGTCTCCCAGAAACAGTGTACATTGCTTTCCTGGTGTATTCACTATCACTCAGATCTGTTGCATTCAAATAGTATACAGCACCATACATATGTGGTATGTGGTAGTCTCTTGTACTACGTCTTCTTGAATTCAGCGTATGAAGACAAAACTAGGAATGGATTATAAAGAGAGAAGGAATACAGGAGGGGTGCTAATTCTCTTTTTTTTCAACTCAATCCTGATTTTGCCTTTAAAACCTGAACATGGATATCAGCCTCATGAATAGCATAAGTCATATTCTCCTTGTACCAAAACTATTATTTTTAAAGATGCACACAACTATGTAATATCAGGGCGCTAGAGAATCCAAACTCCAAATCCATCTCCTTTATCCCTGTTTTAGTTAAATAGGGACATTGGATTGATGTAACTAACAAGTACAGTATATGCTTAAATATTCTAAAATTCCTAAGAAAGTCCATTAAATATCCAAAAATGTACACAATAGGAAACAAGTTATACAATATTAAAGGGGTTGGCCACTTTCAGACCATTATTGACAAACAAATGTACAATAAAAAGATATACAATTTTCCAATATACTTTCTGTATCAATTCCTCATGGTTTTCTAGATTTCGACTTGCTGTCATTCATTCTGTTACTTCTAGGAGATAAAACTCTGACCATGGTCATGTGATTTACGGTCCATGGTCATGTGATTTACGGTCCATGGTCATGTGACGAGCACACAGGTGTACAGCTGATTACCAGGCAGATGTCTGATTATTGTGCTGTGACTGTAACGAGCGGCACCTGTGTGCTCATCACATGACCATGGACTGTAAATCACATGACCATGGCTAGAGTTTTATCTCCTAGAAGTAACAGAATGAATGACAGTAAGCAGAGATCTAGAAAACCATGAGGAATTGATACAGAAAGTATATTGGAAAATTGTTTATCTTTTTATTGTACATTTGTTTGTCAATATTGGTCTGAAAGTGGCCAACCCCTTTAATTATACATAATATGTTTATGTTGAAGCCAGATTTGGATTCAGTATATTTCAACCAATTCTGACTACAACTTCATATTCCTGTATAACACTGTACACACAATTGTACTTTCATTTGTGTTTCCAAGAATAAGATGCCTGTTCTCATTTCCCAATAACTGTCAATATAGAAAAAACAAAAAAACAAACGCTATGTGGCTTTTAGCTATGGCCCACAATTTTATCCTCCTTATCACATATAAAACAAAACAAAAAAGATTTAACAACACACCAGAATTCTGCCACAAAACTGGTGTACATGTCGTGCTCTGAATATATTGTGAATTTAACAGTAGTCTAAGGCAGAATCGCAGTTTTTTTTGTTGCTGCAAATTTTGTTGCGGTTTTTTTTTTTTAGCCAAAGCCAATCATGGCTACAAAAGGAATGGAAAATACGTAGGAAGATATTATACTTTTCCTTCTGCTCAATCCACTCCTGCCTTTGTCTGAAAAAAAAAAAAGCCTTAGGCCTGAGTCGCATCTGTGTTTGGTATTCCGTTCGGGGAGTCCACTTGGGGTCCTCCCCGAATAGAATACCGAACACAATGACAATTGGTGAGCTTATGAAAGCACACGGATCCCATAGACTATAATGGGGTCCGTGTTTTCCACGCGGAACATGCGGAGAGAAAAGTACTTCATGAACTACTTTCCTCTCCGCATGATTCATGTGCACCCCGTGCGGAAAACACATGGACCCCACTATCATCTAGTCTAGCTTACCGCTTGTCGATGCGTTTGAACAGAATACAGATGTGAACCAGGCCTTAGACATTTTTATATCTCACTAGATAATTTTATAAAGAGTCTATAACCTAAGGGGTACTAAATGGAGTTGTAAAACATCATTATTTTGGTTCAAAATATTGCTCAAAAGTGAGCCAACTAGGTGTTTTTATTGAACATATTTAGCAGGATACATGTACTTCATCATAATGTGTGCACTGGTGTGGTAGAATTTCTGGTCTAGTTTTATACAGTCTAAGTTTACAATGTTATTAATAAATCTCCCCCACAGTTCTACAGCCAATGTCTCTGTCTATATTTGTCTTTCTCAAGTAGTCATTACATTTCTACAAACCTACAATAACAATACAAGGAAACCCATTTTGCCTGGTCAGTGTCTGACCTGTTCAGTACAAACTGTTTCAGGATTTAGAAGTACATTCTTCCCAATAGTTCTGAATCACACACCCACAAGTCGACTTTTGATGCTTGAAAACTTGTATAAGAACAAGTAAGTACAATGCAAACAGTACAAAACAGTGCCAAGAGACAATGATGTAACACTGAGAAACCAGCATACAAGACACAGATTGTTATTGATCCAGCCAGATATACATGTATAACATTTAATAAGAAACATTCCAATTACCAGGAGGAATTGTATCATGCAAAATTAGTCCAAGTTTTATTAGTACTGCTATACAGATAGACTTGTGATGGTGAAATGTTCATGGCACTTTGGAAGGCTGTGCACTGACTAGCTTGCATAGTGGCACAAAACATTCAGTAAGACAAACTGTGAGTGACTTTCAAAGACCCTTAGCAGTACAAATTCAGCTTCTATATGTAGCAGAGCTTAGTATGTCATGTAACGCAGCAGCATCTGTACATTGTTCAAGGGAGTATTTCTATCTTGGAGTCAAAGCATATGCCTAGAGAATGTATTCATTTTATGAGGAGTGGTCTACCACTGATCCCAAGGATAGGGGGCTGCAGAGCTGGTTCAGCAGTGTATCCCCTTCTCTACTTTCCTTGCACATTGGCCACCCACTGTGCAGGGAACTCCAGCACAACCTTATTCAAATGATACTAGTGTTGCAACTCCTTCTTTCTCGGGATTAATGATGGGCCTAGAAGTTGGACAGCTACAGTCTTAAAGTGAAAGTATATTCCAAAATATGCCATCATTTACATGATGGGAATAACCCTTAAACACATATAACACAGCTCTGCTTTACGTGTATGACATACTACATACTGCACAAAACTACTTGTATGTGCCACTCTTTACACAGCATTTTCACTTGCACAGCTGAACATTTTACCATATTAAGAGGCCGATTAAGGTAATTACTAGAAGATACAGAAGCGGTTTGCCCCTGCAGCAGCCCAAAAATGGGTTAATTCCCCAGGACAAAGGAGCTGCTGCAACCAGGCATACACAGTGTGCAGGTGGTGTATGGGAAGCAGCCTGCTGTGTCTCACCTCTTAAGTACATCATTTTCAGACTGTATTGGACGTCTCCCTGAACTCTGGTAAAAGTTTTTCAGGAAAGAAGGGGTAGAAAAGGATGAGGGGAGACTGGAGGATGAAGGTTCGGTCTCACAACGGATACGTCGGACAATGGGAACAGGGCTAAGTGTCAAAAAACAGTATCAGCAGGGCAACTATAAGTGGGTGAAAACTAGAAAAATGTAAAATGTAAAGAAAACATGCCATATAAAAGTCAGAATGAGGTATTTGCTATGGAGTAACTGTGTATGGTATTATGTGTTTCAGAATCCAGGATACAACTAATATGAGAAACACGGGGAAAGTTATTAATATTACTTAATAAGTAATGATGCACTGTAATAGAAGAAAACAGATATACAGTTACTCTACATTGCATAACATATGGATATGAAGTTCAATTTGTAAGCTGGAGCTCTCCATACTGACAACTTCAGTACAATGTCGATTACAGGAACTTCTTTTAATCCACATATATAGAGTGCAACCCGATATCTCATAGATTGTAAGCTCTTGCGAGCAGGGCCCTCAGTCCCATTGTGTGAATTAACTATTCCTCTGTAATGTTCCTTTTTGTCTGTACTTTAACCCTATATCTTAATCAGAGAAGACATAAGTTATAGTTGAAATGCAGGGAAAGAGGGCATAACTCTTGGAGGTATGAACAGAGGTATCAGTCACACCGAGACTAGCCCAAAAAACTCTACCAGACATGAGAAGACCAGTAGTATAAATTATGTGTGAAAGTTGGGGCGCTCTCTTACAGCTTTGGGCAATGATCTTCCTCTTGGACAACATTAACCGTGTGAACATGTTCCCTTAAGTGCGTGCTACAGTGGATAAACACCATATTATTTTAATACATAGTCATTTGTTGCTATCATGTAACCATATTGTATATTGCTGTCCTTCACTAAACAAACATATATTGTGAAGAAAACAGTTTGAAGGGTACATGGGCTACTTGTACAGAGAGGCGTAAATGCATAACCAAATATCACCCTAAAATAAATTCATGAAAGTTAATTCACATTACTATAAAACATGTAACTGACCTGCTCTGCCCCCCATCACAGGCTATGGAGTGCTGCCTCTGAAGGGGCGACTTGCTGTTTGGTGACTTTACATCAGGAAACGATATCCTTTTCTTGGCACTGGATGTAGGATGACTAAAAGTGTGTGCCCGTCTGCGAAACTGAGGTGAGTCTGGGTCTTCTTCAGGAAATGACTGCCATGATGATGAAACAGGCGAAGACGGTGGAGTGGCAGGTGGAGAATCTCCTGGTGAGCCGTCCTAAGGTAAAACAATTCTTTTTGAATACCGATATAAGACGTAATATCTTCCACAACCTTGCAGCCATAAATATAAATGACGCTAAGTACACATTAAATAAGACTTGGAAATCGTGGCATCAAAGTCAAAAATTCTTGCAGATCTAACTGCTGAGCAAACACGGGACTCTTATCGAAGGGCAAACGCTCCAGGCTTTGTAGTGAATAATAAAGCCCTTCTGGCTTTTTTTGCTAGTCTCATGCTAGTTTCCTGGACACAAGTTTCCTGTGCTGTCAGTATAATATCCTGGAAAACATTCTATTATTATGATGGAGGCTGGTAGTTCGGCTCTACAAGAAAAAGAGAGTCATGCTGCTATTGTGTCTATCACATGGGGCGATGGAGGCAAGAAAGGGCTGTTCTCTGTGAATCACTAGGTACATGAAAGAGGAAGTTAAGCGACGGTGGAGCACGGGCACTGGGGAGGAAAGAGTTACAGAAGTGCCACAAAGTTAGTTTTGTTATGCACATAACACTTATTCATTCGTGCTAGAATATAAAAAGCTAAGATGGTGACAACTACATCCTGTGATCACAAAAAAATACAGAAACTGAGCGTGGGCTATTATTACCACAATTCTCACCATAGCTGTATAAATATCTCATAAATAGGATCACGTACCTTGTCAGAAGCAAAGCTGTTGCAGCGATCAAAGCTATCCATACTGCCCAGTCTGCCTCTCATTCGATTTGCCCCCTGTGAGAAGACACCACCAGTTATTAGGATGTGTTACTAGTCTCTCCAATGGATAGATATGATTGTAGCTGTAGTCCGCCAACTATTAATAGATATCTAACGATAACATTATAAAACTGATGTACTACCACAATGTGTATAGAAGTCTGTCTATGGTCTTATGTTCTAGATAAGGTTAGCATGAAGTCAGCCCCTCCTCATCTAGTCTTTTTCAACTCAATTTCATTACACTTTTGCATCATAAATAATATCCTCTATAATATATCCATCAGTAAGACCAGCTAATTTTGCTGGGAATGTTTTAAAATGGGTCCTAGGGACACAGCACAAATGTAGGTGATTTTATTAAAAAAATAAATATAAATAATACATGTATCTATAGTGTTCCAGTATCCCTTCTTTATGTATAGAACGTTCCAGAAGCTGTATATACTGTATACAGGTCTGATGGTTTCAAGTTCAAACCTTACAACTTTGTATCAGACCTACCACAAAAAGCAATATTAACCAATACAGGGGAAGACAAAGCCAGTTCTGCCTTTCCCATAGTCGCCATTCAGAAGAACGGTCTTTCATGTAACGTAAGAACAGCGTGAGTCCATCAGAGCAGGAACCACTGCTGCAACACAAATCTCTGGTCTGGCTCATAAATGTCTATATGCTGTAATGGGGCATATGGATGCCTTTATAAAACACCTCCTTGAAGGGGTTATTTGAATTCTTATATTGATGACAAATCCTTAGGCTAAGGGTCTGACACCCTGGACCCCCAAAGATCACCTGTACCAAGACAGCACGGATCTCAGTAAAGTTTACATACTGATAGCCATGCGCTCACTCGCCATCCAAACTGAAGCGGTGGGTGTAGGTACTGCAGTGCTATCCCATTGAAGTCTATGGAAACGTGTTATAGTTATACAGTTTGTATGTAGATTGAGAAGCTTGGTTTTCGATATGAGCCATGCGGTGTCTTTACTTTTTATCTGCAGGATCTCAGGTGTCGGACCCACGCAAATCTAATATTAAAAAAACACTTTAAACGAAATATTATTTTATCTTATTTTATTAAAGAAATAGTTGTTTAAATGGCAATTACTTCTATGTCACCTACTCTATGATACTCATATCACAATAAGATCATGTTGTTAACAAAAACTCTGTGTAAAGCATGTAGAATTCCTAAAATAATCTGTGACAAAAATAATACGACATGTGACTCTGTTCCTTCACCCATACCCTTGAGAAGATGTTTTCCAGAGAGCTGGTCAAGGATTTCTTTGCTTTGTTCTTCAAAATATCTAGCGTGAACCGTCCACTAGGGGCAGTGTTCTCCGGGATTGAGCTGCTGGACATGCTCTGAAAACAAGTATGGAAAGGTATTATAGTCAAATATACTGTAAATTTGTAATAATTGAATATTTGTAATCTATTTTTGGAAGACAATTTAATTTAAAGTATCAACTATTAGTACCACTTATGCTAACTATGTAATTTCTTAACTGGAGTTTTGGATTTTGTGCTAAATAGTTATAGTAATAGCACACATTATATAGTATTAGACTGTACACACATATAATATTACATTGTGCATACATATTAGATTGTGCACACATAATGTAATATTAGACTATGCACCCATATTATAATATTAGACAGTGCACACATAATATAATATTGAGACTGTGCACAAATAAAATATTAGACTGTGCACACATATTATAATATTAGACTGTGTACACATAATATAATATTAAGACTGTGCACAAATATAATATTAGACTATGCACCCATATTATAATATTAGACTGTGCACACATAATATAATATTAGACTATGAAACCAAATTATAATATTAGACTGTGCACACATAATGTAATATTAGACTATGCACCCATATTATAATATTAGACTGTGCACACATAATGTAATATTAGACTATGCACAAATATTATAATATTAGACTGTGCACACATAGTGTAATATTAGACTATGCACCCATATTATAATATTAGACTGTGCATACATAATATAATATTAAGACTGTGCACAAATAAAATATTAGACTGTGCACACATAATGTAATATTAGACTATGCACCCATATTATAATATTAGACTGTGCACAAATAAAATATTAGACTGTGCATACATATTATAATTAGGGCTACACAATGATTCATTCATTTTGCCACAGTCCTACGTTTGTTGTAGAAATGTATAGGACTGAAAATACATTCAAAGCACCTGACTGGGGTTATATCTACAGCATGTGAATGGATTTCTGAAAGCTGTAATTAAGAAGAATGTGATAGTAACAAAAATCTGCCACGTGTGAATATATCCTTATACAGGTCACTAAACCCTAATGAACTTACTACAATGATGGAAATTTGCAGAACACATTTACTTTATTTAAATGGTCAACAAAATGCATAAACACATTTTTCTTTTAATTTGTGTGAACCACTGATAAACCTTGCAGGCCACAATAGCAGTATATGCTGCAGGCAAAACCCAGAAACTAATCTGATGTGATTTAATAATGAACATGTTTAAATCATTAAATGCTTCTTAAAATATTCACAAAACCAGGAGACAGAGCCGACCCTTCTTCTTCACGGATCATGTCCTGAACTCCGATTTAATGAAGTGTGATATCAGCCAAGCTGTGAAGCCATAGGCAAAATTTTAGCGCTACATTTCAAGGATGCATATCAGGAAAACGGTTTCCATACAAAGCCGCTGAATATAATCTGTCTCATCAAACAGCAGCCATCATTCCCAATAGACTGCATTTACACTAACAAATACAGTGGCCACATTTAATAGACTAAAATGCTGCAAGCGATGATGAGACGTTTTAGGGATAAAATTTGAGACTTTTCTTTTTCTGAAATCTAAATAGTGTGTGCGGTCTCCGGAAATGTAATTTAGGCCATATTTATAATGTGAAATAGGAAGAATGGGTGTTAAAGATACACTAAATGTATTAAGTGAACTATTCACTTTGTAATGTACATGGCCTCGCCTTAGGGCTAGTTCACACGTAAAAACCTTCTGGCTTATTTTGGTCCTGAAAAAAAATCCTAATTAGCAAGCAGTTTTTGACCTTGAGGCATTTTTTGGAGCTTTTTCTGGAGTAGTTTTTGGTAAAAACTGCTTCAGAAAACGCCAGGCGGTTTTCCCCTCCCCTAAAGTGAATGGACTGTAAAAAAAACGCTAGGTGTTTTCATTCGCTGTTTTTTTGCAAAAAAAAAAAAGCTAGGTGTTTTTCGCCTCCCATTCACTTCGGGCTAGTTCACATGTAAAAACATCCTGGCTTATTTTGGTCCTGAAAAAAATCACTTCCTAATTAGTAAGCGGTTTTTTTTGACCATGAGGCGTTTTTTGGAGCATTTTCTGGAGCAGTTTTTGGTAAAAACTGCTTCAGAAAACGCCAGGCGGTTTTCCCCTCCCCTAAAGTGAATGGACTGTAAAAAAAAAACGAAAAAAAAACAAAAACCGCTGGGCGTTTTTCTCCTCCCATTCACTTCTATTCTTTCCTCAGGCGAAATTCACCTAAAGAAAGGTCATGTCACTTCTTTTTTCCCCTAGCAGAAAAAAAAAAAAAGATAGCAGTCTCCATACACCATCATTGTATGGAGGCAGATTTTGAGGCGAAATCTGCTGTCAAAATCTGCCTCATTGTCCCTGTGTGAACTAGCCCTTAGGATAGGTCATCAATAAGGGCTCCTTCACACGGGGCAAGAGGGGGTGGATTCTGACACCGAATCCGCCCCCTCACAATAGAGGACTATGTAGACTGCTAGTAGCTTCCTGTATTTTGAACTGTACCGGGAGCCATGCTATTCATAACAGCTGTTCTTTGGGAGTCCTGGGAGTTGGACCCTTGCAGGTCTAACACTGATGACCTATCCGAAGCATAAGCCATACATATTAAAAAGTGGATAACCCCTTTCAGAAAAGTGGTGCATTGTCAACCCCTTAAAAGAGTTTTTTAGTGATTAAAATATTAAATAGGTCATACCAATCACATAGTGTTGCTTCATTGTTTACACAGGTCTGTTCCCCAGTACACTAAATAAGTAGTGGCTGTACTGTATATTGCAGCTTTATCATATTCACCAATGAATCACCTCTGCAATACTCAGATAAGGCACTGTTAAGTGTCTGGTGTTCTGACATACCGAGCAATGTGAACAATGTACAGGTCACTATTAAGTATACACAGATCTGGTGTATGGGCCGTTGTAAACAATAAAGAGGCACAGCCTCCCTATACATTTAACAGTTGGGGGGCGCTGTTTTTTTTTTTTTTTTGTGAAATGCCAATCAATATGTGCGAACAGTAAATCCACTATAGTCGTGTGTAGGAGGCCTCATTTTGTGCCCAGGTTAGGACAAGATCATGTTATAAAGAGATGATTTCCTTTATAGCAAAGATAGAATTATTATTATAAAGTACAAGGGACTAAACCACCAATAACAATATCGCCCAATATGGCTTCCCTCTTGCACAAGGTTTGTTAGCTACCCATCTTGGCCTTCTAAATGGCAAACCTGCTTACTTAAAGTGATAGTATCATTTACCGTTTGCATTTCTCCAATATGAACATGGGTTTTCTGCTTGGTCTCACACAGCTGCCTCAGGTGAAGGATGACAAACTCATTCTCTTCCTGGTCGCTCGTTGCTTTCATTTTCTGTCAAAAGAAGAGACAGATTTATGGTAAAGCACCTTTATGGCATTCTATAGATTCCTTTACAGTGGGTATTTTACCTAGAGGGATCCTCCTGTTATACAGATCCACAGGGGAGATCTGCCTACACTAGTGTCATGTACCACTCTCATAGCCCTGCATAAGAAACATGTTCCTGCAGTTCTGGGGTATATCTTTAATATAAATGGAGCTAGAACTTTATTGAAGGTCTTATCACCTGTATAGAATGTCTTATTGTATCTATAGGGTTTCACATATTGTATCAATCCTCTAAAATTCAAGGATTGGTAGATATCAATGTATAGTCCAGTCCTTCTTTCCTCATTCTAGAGAAGATGTAGTATATTTTTCTATGTTATACAAGATGCTATTAGGGGGATATTGTCACTCCTTGGGGAGAGACCACCATATAGGTGTGTGGAGACTTATTAAGCCTTTAGCACTTCACTTTGCAAGGGACCATGGGAAGAATATGCAAATCTGTCTTCCATGATGTTTAAGCCTCTCGCCTCTACCAGGTTAGTCTTCTCTACACCGGGCTGACGAGATGCAATAACATCGAAACGGCTGTCCTCAGTTGAGAGACTATACCTGGTAATAATCCCAGAATCATTGCAAAACAAAGCCCTCTTGGAAGGTCGAGCATGATGTTAAAGTGAGCAGCCTTTATTGGGCTATATCACTGAGATTCTGTCTTCCTAATTACATCAGGGAAGACAGGCTTGCACATTCCAGTGAGCGCCCTCTAATGGTTTGCAACACTGAGGCACCTGACTTCCTAATTACATCATGGAAGACATACAAGATGCTGTCATACATCAGCTAATAATGGATGTATAAAAGAAGGCTGAGTAACATCCATGCAGTTAGGATTATCATAGAAACATTTATGTTAGGACGGGTTCACACCTGCGCCTGGTCTCCGCTTTCAGGTTTTCATCTTCTGCCCTAGAAACTGGACAGGGGATGGAAACCGTCAGTCAGTTTTCAAACCCATTCATTTGAGCCCTGAGCGTTTTGTGGTCTCTGCGGCAAAATCGTTTTTTGGTTTTTTTTAAACCGGATACAAAGTTGTTGGACATGCAGGACTTTGTGTCCGATTTTTTAAAAAAACCTGTTTCGCCACGGAGACCACAAAACACTCACGGGTGGACACTGACGGCCTGGTTTCCAGCTCCTGTCAGCAGAAGATTGAAACCCACAAAGCGGAGACTGGATGATTTATAATGCATATGAATGCAGAGAATATATTGCATTATCTATTGAATTAATACTTTTTAATATAGTATTTCTATAAATATGTCGATGAGAACTAATACGTCATAAGTAGAAATACTGTATGGGCTGCCGTGTTTTCTGTACCTTGATGATTTATACAATACTTTCTAATATAATGCCATTGTATATTTTCAGCTTTTAGGAAGTGAGTGAGTAAAACAAAAGATAACCTGGACTTTTTCAAAAATATCTGCTTGTTCATTGTCGGAGAGTAAGGACAATTGTCGCTGTATTACCAGCTTGGCTCTTGGTGGGTACAGCCCTAGGAAAGAAAAACAAAGCTCTCAGCAAAAGTGAACTGTCAGGATGAGAAATCTAGAAGAAAAGTGAATTGATTAAAAGCATATCCCTAATATGTACTATGACTGTCCAGTTTTCCATGAACAAATGGACTTTCCTCAATGCTCCACGCCCTCTTGATAGACCTCAAGCAAAAACTTTGTGTAAAACCATTTGGATTTCCAAGACAATTTTTCTATTCCCTGAGCTGAATAATATCCACCATATATTGGTAACATTTATTCTTGAATTACGGTAAATTCTCTGTCAAACAACTAGATAACTAGAAGTAAAGACCATGATAATGCTATATAAAATTAACCTCTACATGTCTGAGTTCTTTCAGTCCATTTATAGTAGCACACTGGAAAAATTTTTGTACCACTCCCCCTCTTCTCTCCTGTAGTAAAGAAAATGGGCAAACAGTAGTGAAGGGATTCTTCTTATATAGCTCTTTCTTGCCTACTTTCCAGCTTCCGTTCCAGTGCCAGCCGTACCATATAACTACATTGTGATGGAATCCTACAGCCTCTTCACTGCGGACCAGATGTCCCTTTGTCTGTGCAGGTCCATTAGGTTTTCAATGTCAATCTCATAGACAAGCGTAAAGTAACTTCCGATCCACAGTGGAGCAGCTGTAGGATTCAGGCAGTCACAATGTGGGCAACCCAAATTTAAGTGGGGGTGGGAGAAATAGCTGTCATACAAATGAGTGTTCAGCCATTAGTTATATGATGTATATGGCCACCTTAAGACTTTGTCATTGTAAGAATTATTGTTTAAGTAGCATTCCTGTTGTCTTTCCACTCTTCAGTTCCGTGCCATGTAAATTCATACCTTCAATGCGCTCACAGAGTTTGTGTAGGGCATGCATAGGACAGGCTTCACACAGCTTGATCTGTGTCTTGGCATTTTGGAGAGCGGCAGCAGTGCTAAATGCTTGTTTTAAGGTCAGCATGACTTCATCCACCTAAAAAGAACAAAAAAACACATAAAAAAAAAATCTATTTGCAAAATGTTTTACCAAAGTACAGATTTGAAGGATCTCCTTAATTGTTCCAAAATTGCCTTGTCATATTCATAAGATATATACTGCTTCCTTATATGATAACTCGTGTTTCATAACATTCATATCACAAGTGTTGTGTAATATAACAACATAGACCTAGAATAGGTCATCAAGTCTCCCTCCCAAGCGCTCATCATTATTCTCATTGAAGACAGTTCTTTCCATTTGGTTACTGCTAGGAAATTCCTACATAGAGTACACACAGTTTTATAAAGTCTCTTGCTGATGGGTTGATCCAGACTCGTAAGACTATATATTGTGGGGAAGGTAGCTCGGTAGCAGCAATGGTGCGGACCCAATCAGTCAGAGACAGGGATACAAAATTTGGTGCAAACAGGTTTATTTGGAAAAAAAACCCGGCAAAATAAATAAACAAACCTCCACGTCAGGTACAAAAATAAGCAGAATAAAATACAGCCTTAACTTCAGGCAAAAAAGGAAAACAAAACTCCTGCTCGTCCGAGCTCTAACGAATACAGAATAGGCTAACTATATGTGTGGCTTACTTCCGGCCACACGATCAAACAAAGCACAAGTCCCAGTTTGTTCTCAGCCAAAACTCAGCTCTCCAGGACAAACTCAGGCAACTCCTCCCACTCCCAGGATCTGCCCTGAAATGCAGGCTCTGCAGCCTTTTATGGCCAAGTAAGGAGCCTTAGGACCCACACCTGGGGCTGATTCCTATTCCAGACCCCCACTGGACCACACATATGTCAGGAACCTGGGTGAGATATACCATGACTGCCTGTTACCGCCTCATAATATATAGAAATTTAATATTGAAGATATAAAATATTATGGCTAGACATGACACCTACTTTAACACTAGGTGTTTTGATTCCCATGCATATTTAGATTGCCACAAACAGCACCAAGTTTGTTACCCACCAGAGCTTCTGTGGCACACTGGAAGACGTAGCAAACATACTGGTTTATACCAGGCTCCACGCTTTCACGGCAGACGAAACCAAAGTGATCAATATGTTTAATACCCTGAAAAAAAAAAAAAGGAAAGATGAGTAAATGACCAATGAGTGAATGTACCAATGTAAACTATGTCCTGAACCATACATAGAAGCCAAGAAGATCTCCCCAGCATTTCCACCAAAGTGAATGGAATGGTGGAACTAAGCGCCATTCACATAGGGAACTTGAAAACCTTGTTCTTGTTACCAGTAGGGTCCCTAAAGATGAGACCCTTACCCCCTATCCACAGTGTTGTTAGTTGAAAAAAAACCTTTACGATCAAGGCAGAGTATCTAAAGCAATGAATCTATAATGTTACTAAGTTATATGCTCAATTGTAGATAAACCCATTAAAATAGGCCATATATCAAACATTACGCTTAAAATCAACCAGCAGCTGGTAATGTGCCTGCTGTAATCCTTCCAATTCATCATGCTTGTCACAAGAAAGACTAATGTACATCAATTAATAGAATCTTCTAATGTGATTGGTCAAGGTGGATCCTAAAGGATAGGCCATCAATATTAGAAAATGGATAACCAAATTAAGGAGTGACAAGTTAGGGAGCGTTCACACTACCGTCGGTGTCCGACAGGTAGCGTCCGCTGCTAATGTCCGTTCAAAATCTTGTGTGGACATTAGCGTCGGACATTAGCTGTGTCCGTGACATTTTACATTGATTTAAATGGACATCAGGTGCGTTCTTTTGCACTCCGTGCTTGTCCTTATCTGTCCGTTCCCAAAGATGTCCGACTTTTCAAGCGGACAGCAAAAACCTAAATGTCGGGTTTTTCTGTCCGCTTGAAGGACAGACACGGAGTGTGAAAGAACACACCCGATCTCCATTTAAATCAATGCAAAATGTCACGGACACAGCTAGTGTCCGCAGCTAATGTCCGCATAAGATTTTGAACGGACATTAGCAGCGGACACTAGTGTGAACACTCCCTTAGCTAAAGATCCTCTAAGCCAGACCTGGGCAAAGCCCGGCCCCCGGGCCATATCCGGCCCTCTGACTGATTCAGACCGGCCCACACAGCTTGACTAGGGGGGCTTGTCTAGGGGGCGTGTCTTAGTGCCGGCAGGACAGTGCAGGAAGATGGAGACGTGTGGAGTGTGTCATAAGGTACTGACAGGGGAATGTAAGATGCAGGGGGAGCGTGTGTGTCTGTCTGTCTGTCTGTATGTCTGTATGAGTGTCTATATGTGTGTGTCTGTCTGTCTATATGTGTCTGTCTAT
Source organism: Leptodactylus fuscus (assembly GCF_031893055.1). Classification (NCBI taxonomy): domain Eukaryota; kingdom Metazoa; phylum Chordata; class Amphibia; order Anura; family Leptodactylidae; genus Leptodactylus; species Leptodactylus fuscus. The sequence continues at coordinate 199,624,748 of NC_134266.1, read as the reverse complement.
ATGTGTCTGTCTGTATGTATGTGTCTGTCTGTATGTATGTGTCTATCTGTGTGTGTGTCTCAGTAACCTAGGGGCAGAGACGGAAGGGGAATGTTATACTAGGGCAGAGATGGCGGATGGAGGGGGGGGGACATGAAACTGGGGGAGAGATGGAGGGAGGACATGAAATGGGGCAAATGAAGGGAGATATGAAACTGAGGGAGACATGGAGGGGGGAACATGAAACTGGGGATAGATGAAGAGGGCACTTAAACTGGGGGGACATTAAAATGGGGACAACTGGAGGGGGCATTAAACCATGGAGGTAGGTGGAGGGGGACCTGTCTGCCTCTAGTCGCCCCCAGTTTAATGTCACCCTCCAGCTACCCCTACTGTTTTAATGTCTGCTTCCTGCTTCCTGATTTTAATGTCCCCCTCTAGTTGCCCCCAGTTTAATGTCCCCCTCTAGTTGCCCCCAGTTTCATGTCCCGCTCCAGCTGTCAATTTCTTGCCCACCTCCAACTACCCCCACTGCTTAATGTCCCCCTCCAGCTGCCCCAGCTTCATGTCCCCTCTAGTTTCCACCAGTTTATACTGAGGCACCAGGTGAGGGACTTAATACTGTGGGGCAGTTGGAAGAGAACATTACAATGTGGGGACATATAGTGTACGGGTGACTGTAGGAGGATTATACTTTGTGGGGGCACATGGAAAGATGATTGGGAATGGGCAGAGTCAACGTAGAAGTGGGTGGAGCTAAATTTGCCATAGCGTGGCCCTCTAGCATAGTTTCAATTTCTTATGCGGCCCCATGGGAAAATTAATTGCCCACCCCTGCTCTAAGCAGTCAGAAACCAGAGAGGAGTATAGCTCTTGTTCATATGTGTTTGTGTGTACAACAAAGTCTGTAAAGAGAATTTTTGATGGGCCTTATAGCTACAAACAGGAGCTTCTGGCCAGACCTGGCACCATTTTTAGACCTCCACCACAGCCTGGGCTTTGCAGCTGGTGTAATTGAAACGGAGAGAAGAAAGAAAAAGAGACACTTTGAGAGATGGCCAGACCTAGAACCAACACTTACTGGCCACAGAACCATCTGTCCAGCCTCACGGTTTTAAGAGCTGTGCCTCCATTGGGGTGGATGGCTGTTGTCAATTGTTATTATGCCTTGTTGTATCCACAGTAAAGAACCACAGGTTGTTACTTACTACAGAATTGATCTTTCAGTCTTCACAACGTTACAAAAACTTATATTGTCACCTAAAACTTTATTTTTGTACATTAACCCTTTCAAATCAATAGTGATGAAACATCTGTTACTGCAATGGGGTTTCATATACAGCAGCAATTTGCCTATGGCCATGTTGCATTCATTTGAATTTTGTTAGCTGGTCACCCAAAAGCCTCTTACAATAATCTACTAATTCAATAGAGGCCGCTAAATCCATAATCCATTCACCTTCACCTTAGAGGCTAAAACGACTTGGCTTTATACAAAGCATTGCCAATCTACACATCCCAGTACTTGCATGTGTGAAGTGGATGAACTGGATGCAAATACCGTATTTTTCGGACTATAAGACGCACCGGACCATAAGACGCACTAAGGTTTTAGAGGAGGAAAATAGGGAAAAAAAAAATTAAGGAAAAATAATTGGTAAAATATTTAATAACCTAATAATATAATATTTCACCAATGTAAATAGAACCGGGGGCTTTCGGACACAGGGATACCAAATGTGTATGTGTTTCACAGTAATGTTTTTGTTTTATATGTATTGTAGGGATATGGGGTGATTTGAACATATCTATCTATCTATCTATCTATCTAATCTATCCTATCTATCTATCTATCTATCTATCTCCTATCTGTCTGTCTATCTGTCTGTCTATCTGTCTGTCTATCTATTCTATCTAATCTCATCCATGGATGGAAAGAGACACCCTGCAGTGAAGCTATGTAAGAAGAGAAAAAGGGGCGGGCCAGACGGGTGAAGGAGGTGTGGTTTTCTAAGCAAACTTGAAAACACACCTCTTTCACCTGTCTGGCTCGTCCCTCCTTCACTGCCTCTCAGATCTTGCTCTTGCAATGAAGCCACACAGGCAGGGGAGTAGGGGCGGGCCAGACGGGTGAAGGAGGCGTGGTTTCAAGCTTGCCGAGAAAACCACGCCTCCTCCTCCCGTTTGGCCCGCCCCTCCTTCCCTGTCTGTGTGGTTTCATTGCCGGAGCCAGATCTGAGAGGCAGTGAAGGAGGGGCGAGCCAGACGGGTGAAAGAGGCGTGGTTTTCTCGGCAAGCTTGAAACCACGCTTCCTTCACCTGTCTGGCTCGCCCCTACTTCCCTGCCTCTCATATCTCGCTCCTGCAAACACGCGACACAGACAGGGAAGGAGGGGCAGAGCAGGCAGGCACCGTGCTGCTCTCCGTGCTGCTCCTCATAGACAGGACACAGACGCTGCACACGCTGCATTCGGACTATAAGACGCACACACATTTTCCTCCCATATTGGGAGGAAAAAAAGTGCGTCTTATAGTCCGAAAAATACGGTACTTATTAAGAGAATATTATCACAATGTATTCAAATTTTCATTCTCATATGTTACTTAATACGCTTAGTATGCAAACTTTACACAGGAATTTCCTCCAAGGTCAAAAAAAAAGTCACCCTGTAAAAGGCCCCCACCAATCAGATAAATCAGTTTATATTCCTCTAGGCCAGGCATTTTATGATAAAGGTGTTTTATTTATTTTTATTTACTTTTATAAGCATTATAGCGAAGGCAGAGATTGATTGGACATTTCACATTTTTAATTTTATAATATATTTTTAGAAATTTTAATTAATTTATTATTATTATTTTTTTTTTTAAGCTTCTCCAGGGGCGATTGAACCAGCAATCATTAGATTGCTTCTATCAGAGATTACAATACCACTTTGCTGAAGCCTAGTCTTTGTAGAATGGGAGGAAATCCACGCAAACACGGGGAGAACATACAAACTCCTTGCAGATGTTGTTCCTGGCGGGATTTGAACCCAGGACTCCAGCGCTGCAAGGCTGCAGTGCTAACCACTGAGCCACCATGTTGCCCCTAAATGTGAAAATTTGTGTGTTTGGATGTTTGTTACTTGATCACACAAAAAACGGCTGAACGGATTTGGATGAAATTTGGCACATAGTTTGTAACCTTGATTAACACATAGACTACCGGCTTCATGACTGTCATAAATTTATCTTCATATACTATATTAAATTGCTCTTGCCAGCTCTCTCATCACAGACACTGCCGCCCGGTCTCCGCTGTGTGAAACAGATTTTCCTATGGCTATGGCACCCACTCGGCTAGCAGCTCATGATACGGGTACCATATTTAAAAGCAGACATTCACTGTACAATTACAGTACTATTTACTCTGAGTGGATTAATCAAATTAATTTGATTAATTGTCCAGCTCTATTTTAAAGGGGTTGTCCCATCTCAAGGATCCTATCTATAGTGATAGCTTATGTGGAGTTAAGACTTTTCCTAAATTTATAGCTTCATCAAAACTGCTTTGTTTGGCTACTATCTGAGAATATTAACTTCATTGTTTACACTGCGTTTCCATAACCACGGACCTGGGGATGGTCTTATCTCTCCGTCCAGGACAAGTGACGTAGCTCCCTGCTCTCAGATAGGGGAGGGGGAGCTGAGTGCTCGGGACTCAGGAGCAGCTTGTATTTCTGAGCTGTTTATCTCCCAGTTATCAGTCTGCTAATTGAATTTTGCTGATAAGGGCTAAGACAGGGAGTCTATTACCTCTGTATGTAAACACATCCCTAAAACAGTTTATTGCAAGCCAACTCTTTATCCTGTAGCATGTAATTTTGGGATTCTCATCATCTATCAAAGCTGGCTTTGTCTGGGAGACAGCAAGTAAAACCCCGCCCATTGACGTACTGAGAAAACCAGGAAGTGAACACGGCACACAGTATGCAAGATGGTGAATAGGCCAGTTGGGAATACCCCTTTAAGTCAGAAATGTAACCCCTTCCTGCTGGAGGAATTTTTTGATTTTCGATTTTGACTCCCCCCCCCCCCCCCATACAAAAGCCATAACTTTTTTTTATTTTTCTGCTCTCAGAGCCATATGAGATCTTAATGTTTGCAGGACAAATTTTTCTTCATGATACTACCATTAATTATCTTATACAATATACAGGGAGGCTGGAAAAAAATTCAAAGGGGCTTTCTTAGGGGCTTCGTTTTTACGGCGTTCACTGTGCAGCCAAAATGACATGTCACCTATGTTCTACATTTCGGTACAATTCCAAGGATACTGTCAGGATTTGAACTGGGGTCTTATGGTTTTCCTGGTTGATTCACTGCGTCATAGCGCCAGGGAAAGTCTTCCTACCCCTGTTCCATAGAGGTGCAAGCAGCATTCAGCTTACGGTTGCTCGGGCATTTACACAACCGTGACATTCAGTTGGTTTTGCTGACTGAAGGATGCATGCACAGTTTTCTCCCCCATTAGGGGTACCAAACCCTATAACACTGAACCCCGTGGTTTTTGAAATGTAACCTACAACAGGATCTAACATTGTAATATCCCAGTGATATAAATCTACACTTTATTATAGTCAGTATCAGCAGCCACATCTAGTGCTATTATGTAAGGAACAATCCGGAAAAAAAGACAAACACCACAACGTAGATTTTGTAATTAAATAGACATTGTAAACATAGACATTGTAGACATTGTAATTAAATTATTACTGGCACTTTAAATTAAATAATGGTCACAGTGACTGAGAGGTCAGGAGGTCAGGCATGATGGATGGCAAAGAACTTTCTGTTCACTTTGACCAGTCCTACCCTTGTCCTGAGATGAAAGCCACTGGACCCGAAGATCCAGAGGAAGGCGAAACAACCCCCCTGGAGAGTTATACCTCAGGGGGGCCAAAAATTCCTTCCTGACCCCAGAAATGACGATCGGATATCTCCCTGGATCATATTTGGCCTGCTGCCTACTCCAGCGTCGTCCAGCGAATCCAACGTCGTCCAGCAAATCCAACGTCGTCCAGCGAATCCAATGTCGTCCAGCGAATCCAACGTCGTCCAGCGAATCCAACGTCGTCCAGCGAATCCAACGTCGTCCTCTTTTTTTTAATGTAGATTGTGAGACCCATATAGGGATCACAATGCACATTTTTTTTAATGCAGATTATGAGCCCCATATAGGGATCACAATGTACTTTTTTATGTAGATTGTAAACCCCATATAGGGATCACAATGTACTTTTTTTTTTTTTTTTTTTGTTGAATGGGAGGAAATCCACGCAAACACGGGGAGAATATACAATCTCCTTGCAGATGTTGTTCCTGGCAGTTCAAACCCAGAACTCCAATACTGCAAGGCTGCAGTGCTAACCACTGAGCCACCACCATGTTGCCCCAAGTCCACCGTCCTCTTCTATCTGTTAAGTGACACAAGATGGCTCAGGTTAAGAGCTGTACACATTCTATACCCATTGTGACATCATGGAATGTCAGTGATGTTATGTGCCCTGTGATGTCATGTGGTGTCTACAATACAGCAGAGATCAGCACCATAAGCCATCCTGTACATGATCACCATTATAGATTTATAACGGTGACTGCACCTATGCATATACACGGAAATATAAATATGATGTGGGACTGCCTGTTAATCCTAATGGCCACTACCTAACCTACAGAGAAGAAGGTGCTCTATGAGACACTAAACAGCCCTGCAATAGTGCAATGCCCTGGCAATAGTCTGATTGAAAAAAAGACAAATGTCCATCAAGTACAACCAGGAGATGGGAAAGGGCATGAATGAAGGAAATAAGTATTCTGTACATTTCCATAGGCATCAATGCTATTTTGCTCTAACTAGGCATCTAATCCTTTTTTTTTTTTTTTGTTTTCTAAGCTGTCGGCTGTGACCAGCTCCTGGGTAGGCTATTCCACAGATTCACAGTCCTTACCGTGCAGAAGCCTTGTCACCTCTGGAGAATAAACCTGGTGGAGACATGAACCGTCTGTTCCAATGACAGTTAGGAGCCTACTGATTGCTTACAGACTTGTCATTTCATTGTAGCTATTGAGACTGGTCATAGGTTAACCAATTATATATGCCTGTGTCTGAATATGCCCCCGCCGGAAAAAAACTCAAAATTTTAAAAAACATAAGACATTCCCCAAAAGGGTATTACTAAATAGTGCATCTATTGGAACTGGAAATATAAAAAAAAGTTATGGGTGTTAGAATATGGAGATGCCAAGAAAAAAATTTTGTGAAATTTTGGATTTTAAAACAAAAAGCAAACAAATAATATAAAGTAAATTTGGTATCCCCGGAATCATACCGACCCATAGATACAGGTGACATGTCATTCTGGCTGCACAGTCAATGCCATAAAAACAAAGTTTGTAAGAATGTCGTAAATGCACTTTTTCTCCAACTCCACCCCATTCTGAATTTTTTTCTCCAACTTTCCAGTACATTGTACAGAATAATAAATGCTACCATTGTGAAGAACAATTCGTCCTGCAAACAATAAGCCCTCACATGGCTCTGAGAACGGAAGAATAAAAGAAGATGGGGAGTCAAAAACAAAATTCGAAAAATGCCTGTGATGGGAAGGGGTTAAACCTTTTTTTTCTCCAGGTGGAGGGAGTGCCCCCTTTGTCTTCTGATTTTACATGGAACAGCTTTTCCCCATATTTTTTTATGGGCCGATTATACCGGTTTATCTAGTCTCCCCTTATTCGACTCCTCTCAAGACTAAATAAATTCTCCTTTAATCCCTCCTCATAACTGAGGTCCTCCATGCTCCTTATCAGTTTTTTGCCGCCATTGAACCTTTTCCAACTCTAGAACATCAATTCTATGAACTGGTGCCCAAAGGTGAATTGCATATCCCAGATGGGGTCGCACCAATGACTTGTATAGTGGTAATATTACATCCCTGTTCCGTGAGTCCATATCCCTTTTATTACATGAATTTTGCAATAGGGTTTCATAGATATACCTAGAATAGAATACTCGGGGGGTCATTTATATATATTTATCGTGTTTCCGTTCCTGTAGAGCAGGAGTCCTCAAACTTTTTAAACAGTGGGCCGGAGGCAGAGCAGATCACACAGACATATGTTCTAGGGAAAGGGAGGTTTTTGAACTTTTAATTTTTAGGGGTTTTTTTTTAATTATTTATTTTTTACTTTTTTTTATTTATCTATTTTTTTTTTGCATTTATTAGACCCCTTAGGGGTCTTGAACCCAAGGGGTTCTGATCACTATTCAATGCATTACAATGCTAATGCATTGCAAAAATCCAGTTTTCTATTGCAGGCTACATTGTGTCATCAACCGCACAAAGACAGGAGGAGGCAATAAGCAGACGCTTACCTGAGAACATGAGGATATATCTTTGAAGTTCTTCTCTAGCACTACAGATTTGGTATCAGGACTTATGAGATTAATTTCAAACCTTCCAACCTGCAAAATAAATGTCATAGAGATTATTATTACTACTAAATTATAGAAACTAATATTCATGTAGTATGTTATACAGATAAGTAATGCGCACACAGCGGGCTGTAACATCGTGCTGCATTTATTAATGAATTCTGACTTAAAGGGATTGTTCAATTTCAAAATCATTTTTAGCAGGGTACATGATCACTTTAAGTCATCAAAGGCATGTGATTGACTCCAGTTTTACAACTCTGTATATATCTGATGGTGCATATTTGTAAAGCAGCTCGTCAGGCTGTACTAAAGCCCTTATAATTAGGGATGAGCGAACAGTAAAATATTCGATATTCGTTACGAATAGCACTCAATTTTCGACTATTCGAACGAATATCGAACCCCATTATAGTCTATGGGGAGAAATGCTTCGTTTCAGGGGATCCCACCATTTGACTCAGGAGAGTCACCAAGTCCACTATGACACCCCAGGAAATGATGCCAACACCTTGGAATGCAACTGGGACAGCAGGAGAAGCATGTCACTGTATTATGTCGGGATCCCTGTCAGCTTGCGATATGCGGGAGCTGACTTTTTCCCATAGGAATGCATTGACCAGCGTTGATTGGCCGAATGCCATACAGAGTACAGCATTCGGCCAATCAACGCTGGTTCTGCTGGAGGCTCGTCTGTGAGGAGGCAGACTCTAAGATCGGACCAGAATGGAGACTGCTGTGGACCGATCTTAGACTCCGCCTCCACCGGCAGAACCAGCGTCGATTGGCCGAATGCTATAATCTGTATGGCATTTGGCCAATCAACGCTGGTCAATGCATTCCTATGCCGAGATGGAGCAGAGCTGGCCGTGCGCTCAGCTCGGGTACTCCGGAGATGCAGCCAAGCTGAGTGCACGGCCAGCACTGCTACATCGGACATGAAGCAGAGCTGGCCATGCGCTGAGCTTGGCTACTCCGGAGATGCAGCCGAGCTCAGCACACAGCCAGCACTGCTACACCAGAGATGAAGCAGAGCAGGCCATGCGCTCAGTTCTGCAGAGCTGAGTGTGCGCTGAGCTCTGCTTCACCCGAGATGCAGCAGAGCTGAGTGTGCAGCAGGGTTCAACTCACACTCAGCACTGCTACATCTCAGATGCTGTAGAGCTGAGTGTGCATTGAACCCTGCTGTACACTCAGCTCTGCTGCATCTCAGATGTAGCAGTGCTGAGTGCGCGCTGAACCCTGCTGCACACTCAGCTCTGCTGCATCTCTGTGTGTGCTGAGCTCTGCTGCTTCTCCGTATAGCAGAGCTGTGTCAGCACTGCTACATCTGAGATCGGACCACAATGGATACTGCTGTGGACCGATCTTAGACTCCACCTCCTCCAGAAGAACCAGCGTTGATTGGCCGAATGCTGTACTCCATATTGCATTCAGCCAATCAACGCTGGTCAATGCATTCCTATGGGAAAAAGTCAGCTCGCGCATATCGCAAGCTGACAGAGATCCCGACCAGATAGAGCCCCAAAGAGCTGGGTGAGTGACATTCCCACCTAAATAAAGGTAATCCCTAGCTAACCCTGCCTATAGATCTGTCCCTGTCTCACAGTCACATAGTTCACAGTCTCAAATTAATCGAATGTTAAATCCACCATTCGTATAAAGTGGAGGTCACCTGATTTAGCCAGTCAATTACTTTTTCCAATTTTCTTTTTTCGATACCTCCGTTGTCGTAGATCCTGTCCCACCTCCCCTGCACAGTTATTGGTGCAAAAAAAGCGCCAGGGAAGGTGGAAGGGGATACAAATTTTTACTGTGTTTGCCTCGTGGTATTTGATTCCAATCGAATACCTCGAATGGCCTGATATTCGATCGAATATGTATTCGATCGAACAGTCTTCGCTCATCTCTACTTATAATGCTTGTCCTTTATACATGTCTGCTGTACAGGCCTACTCAACACATGATAAATATCAATACTTTTATTGTACCATTCGTATAGTAAAGTATAATGGAATGGTATCCATATATTTCTATACTGTCAAAGCTAGGCTATGCACCTACAGAATAACAGCAATGGCTTCAGATTTAGACAATACTTAAATACACAACAGTACAGTATTTTACGGAACAAATTGCACATAGAATTGGCAGGTAATGGCACATACACCGCACAGTTACATAACAGCAATTAAGTACCTGAAAAGTGAACTAACGGAAAGCAATTCAGAGGGAATAATCCAGTGGAATAAACTATTAGATGACTCAGGTCTCGGAGCATGACTCCAACATGAACTCTACAAGTCTTTACGACTTGTGGAATAAGGTAAATGTATTTTGGGGAATGACCCAAATAATAAACTAAATTAGTGAACTAAAAACAGGTAGAAGCTAGCTGCTATTTGGTCCTCAAATTCTTGATGTGAAAATTTCTTGTATTTTAGCTTTTTTGACCCCTTCACTGACTCTGCTGTATTTAGTGGGCTGGTCTTGTTTGGATAGCCCCCTTTGTGTTACAGGTCCCATAATGATGAGATGATCGCTAGAAGCTGTTGCCACATATTTACTGCAGCGGCAGCATTGCAGGGAAAGTGAAGCTTCACAATAAATGGGCCAACTTGTAATGCACAGACAAGTCAGTCCTCCACAACAGCAGTTTTTCATAGCGGCTTTCCAGTTTGGCTAATAGACATGAGGTCCAGCTAAATATTGCACCTTAGATTTTCACCCATTTTCTAATGCCTCTCCAATTCATTTCAATAGGAGTTACACAGATTTTTTTTTCCCCCCAAGATCTATCTTGAGGCAGATTCTGCCTCGCAGTTAATGGAAGGCAGACAAAACACTGATGAAAAATCAGCTAGAGAAAAAATCTGCTACTGACTCACATTGAAATGAATGGGAGAGTTGGAAAGTGTTTTTTTGAGAAAGATTTTGAGGTCAATTCTGCCTCAAAAACGCTGTGTGAACATAACCTAGTTATGAGGCCAAGATGCTGGTGTTACTTGGTTGGGTGGGTGGTAGCCACATGAAAGAGTAACATGGTGGAATTGCAGGTACAGAATACCCACAGGGAGATATTTCAGATTTTTACATACCTGAAAGAGCATGGTTCTGTTCTTTTCAGAGTCAGATGGTTGTACATGGCTTGGTGCACTTGCATGTCGTCTTCTTGACTGTATTTTTCCATCATAAGCCTTCTTTTGAATAGTAACACTACTACATCGAGACCTAAACTCATGCTGGTCATCAAAGCCTGAGTCTTCAAGTATCCTTTCAGGAAAAGATACCCGAATACCAGCAAGATTGCTCTGGCTACCTACTGTAAATATCCCTGAATGGTTCTTGGAGGCAGAATTGGCATTAGAGTCAGTGTCCAGTTCTTGAAAAGTACTATCGGATGGAGAAACTGGGACGGTAGTCTCAGGAAACATGAGGTCAGAGCTGGAGTCCACACTGCGTTGCTCACTCAGCAGTTTCAGACGCTGACGTTCATGCAGAGAGAATTTCTCTATGCAGTCATCGATAAGAGTTGAAGGAGCATTTTTATGGACTATTACCACCTTCCCACAATACAAAACCTCAAACTTCTGGGAGTTATAAAAGGCATCTTCATTGTCCTTGCTGGGCTTGGAGTCTTCCTTCAGCGCAACTTTGGAAACCTGCCGAATGCTACTGATGACTGTGGAAACCTGAATAGTAAAAAAAAAAAAAAAAAGCATACGAATTAGACATACGGATAGCAATTTCATTTTCTATTACTTGACTGAAGTCCTCCTATCATGAACCACTGTAGACTGATCACAAAACCAATGTGAGTACACACATGCCAGTGGATTCTGTATTTTAAATCTCTTCTATCTCTATACAGGACATAATAACCGAGCCTGGGAAGTGGATCAGTATATCTGGCAACCTGCTAGGTAAATCTTTTTTGGAAACCTGGTTGATAGAGAAGCAGTACTAAAAAGCTGAATGTCTGGGGCACGGACTCTGAACTGAGGACTGTGCCCCAAGCACTACATCACAAGAGTATTAGGTTTTGTTCACATGGGGCAAGAGGGGGCAGATTTTGGCGCTGAATCTTCTTCACAATAGAGGTCTATGCAGACCCCTAGCTTTCTTTTTCCGCTAGCGGAAAAAAGCAGCGAGTTGCCCATTCTTCAGGCGGATTCCGCGGCTGATTCAACCACGGCGTCTGCCTCGTGGCAGCACCCTTCCATCTGGGCCCATTCATTTGGGCCTACTTCGGAGCAGGAAGCCGCGACTGTCGGAAGCCGCAACAGTTGAGGTAGGTGCCTTTTGGTTCTATTATGACTAGGCTTCCCGCGTCAAAATCAGAACCAAAATACGCAGTCCCTAGCCCCATGTTAACGAGGCCTTAATGGGGTTTTCCGGCCCTAGGCTGGATTTTTTATACTGATGACCTATCCAGAGGATATTCTAGCAACCTCTGGGTGTCAGAAGCTGCTAGAGGACAGGAAACTTGTGCAGCACCACTTCTATTCAAGTAATAAGAGCAGCGCTGCAATTCCCTGGAACCACCGGTATGCAGTGGATGGGGCTGCTATGCCGCTCCTATTATTTGAATATGCTGCTCCCCCATCCACTAACTGCTTCCAGCACTCAGAACCTGCTAGAACAGCTGATCTGTGCAGTGTCCAGGTATTGATATTGATCACCTGTTGATATGTTCAACAGTACAAAAAAAAAATCAGTATGGGGCAGGAAAACCACTTGGATTCTGGACTTTACTACAATACCAATATCTACAGGTTAATCCTGAGGCATAGCCTGAAGTTCCTGGGCCTCAATCCAAAATCTGTAATAGATCACTACCTACTGTACTTATGGTTTGCCTTTTATTATACTTGTATATTTTATGTGATGAAGGGAACTCTAGGGGCCTTCATCGCCGATATCTCCCTTGCTACATGGAAAATGGTGAAATATAAACATCAAATCTGCCATAGATTGAAAATTCAGCAGATTTGAAAAAGATCAATGTTAGCAGCATGTGAATGAGATCTTAACCATTTGGCTTGTACTAAAATGCTGCAGATGTTACCTGCTCTAATCTACAGGTAAAATCTGCAGTGTATCTGCCAGATAAAGTGGGGGAAATAAATGTCAGGACAGTACAGACATACTTTTCTACATCTCACTTCTGGACATTTGATTTAAAGGGGTTTTCTAGGATTAAGATATTGATGACCTGTCAGACACCTAGCACCCCAACCGATCAGCTGATATCAGCAGCCACGACCACTGCAGTTACACAACATACAGAGCCAGAAGATAGCTTTGTATACAGAGTATAGTCTCGGGCTACTGCAGTTCAGCTCCCATTCACTTTCCCTATGCTATGGTTGGGTATGAAGAATTCAGAGTACCTAGGCCAACTATCCTCTCCTCAAGAGCTTACATTACATCAATGAACTCCCAAGACGATGAATATACACTGTGCATCCAGAGTACCCTCTGAAGACATAGAGTGTGTCTGCTTAGATACACTTACCACTGTTTGAGAACCGAGGCATTAGTGCAATACAAATTATTTTTCCACTATCGAGCAAAAGAACAACTATATTACTAAAGAAGAAAGCCTTCAGAAGTAGGAAAAACACTTTTAATCCATTAAGATCTGTTTTCTTCTTGCAACAACCAAATAAATTCACATGGTTATATCCTATATGCTGTGATGGTATATAGTATACACAGATAAGTGAGGGCATACATATCCTATATGCTGTGATGGTATATAGTATATGCAGATAAGTGAGGGCATACATGTCCTATATGCTGTGATGGTATATAGTATATGCAGATAAGTGAGGGCATACATGTCCTATATGATGTGATGGTATATAGTAAATGCAGATAAGTTAGGGCATTCATTGGCAGTTGTGTTGGAAGCACTGAAAAATCTCCCTATAGACAGAAGTGTCATAACCAGACAAGGCATGTAAATACCAGATCTCTCGCTGTAGTGCGCTCAGCAGACTACTTCATGCTGTACAACAGCTGTTCCTTCCTGTAATGAAGGCAGACAGGACCCTGGCAACCTTCAAGAGAAGCAGTTTTCTACTTGACTTGTACAACTTACAAAGCACACTTGCCTGAGATGCACCTACATAGTACTACCTACTACTACTGGCTATGAAGCTCTGTATCTCAAACCATCTCACATTATCTACCACTGCTGCAGGTAAATCCCCATAAATCACAAAACTTGTAATAAATTCCAGCAGTCAAAAAACCTCATATACAAAACACAAATATTCACTTCATATGAATTACAATGTTACAATGTAATGTACATTGCTACCAATTTGCAGTGCTGAATTTGAATGAGGCCTTAAAGTATAACTAAACTTTTGAACAACTTTTGTTTTTCTTCCAGCATTTGTGATGTTAATAAATTTGCTATAACATAGTTTAGCAAATTCTGGCTCCTTTTCATGAAAACCTGCGCTGATATCCACTTTCTGTCCCTCAACTGAAATGTGTACACTGCTGCACACTGTGTGCATCTCTGGCATTTTACATCTTAGGACAGTAATTCATATACAATAGATGATCAATTCTAACAAGGACGGTGACCACTGAGCAACAATCTGTTGCTAAAAAGAACTTCATATATAAAACACCCATCTATATGGAAGGGAAACAGATAGAAGTAAGGGGAAGCAATTTTTAGGATCATCCTGACTAGGGCTGGGTAATTATTCACAAAATGATCAAAATTGATAGGCGCCAAAATGTAAATTTACATCAATTATTTTAAAGGGGTTGTCCCATCTCAAGGATCCTATCTATACTGGTAGCCTTTGTAAATTGAAGACTTTTCCTAAATATATTGCTTTCGAAATTCTGCTTTGTTTGCCTGCAATGTGACCTTATTCCTTCCATTGTTTACACAGCGTTGCTATAACCCCAGACCTGGGAGATAGGACAAGTGACATCACTTACTCAGTGTCAGCAGGACAATCCGTTCAGCTATTTGCACTTTGCCTGGTCTGTTATCTTTCTATGTAAACACACAGATAACACTGAGTCCACACCTGCATAATATCTGATCTGCAGAAGGATGGTGTGTCCCGTTCAGAAGGGGCGTGAGGCAGGAGAAATACAGGAATTGAGAAGCAGATGCCTCAGACAGACGGCTGATACACTGAGATGAGAAAACCCCTTTAAGTATTTTCCATCCATGCCATCTTGTCTGACAATGCCATTGGCTAAAGGATATGTCACTAACTAAAATTATTGTTCATTAATTGTAATTGAAGCAAAATGTTCAATTCATTGTGATTTTCATTTAGATCATAGTCGCCCAACTATATCATGGACTGACAATAAATAAATAACATTAATACAAAGTAATGTATATTTAAGAAGCTACAACATTCTGTGTCCTGTAAAACAATAAGGTATCTAACTAAAGAGGGAAACATATTCACCCTCCTATTGACTTTAGTTGTATAAACAAACCTACTGGGAGGAAGCAGCCAACATCACATGATGTATGCCAGGACCGCATGTACCTATACGCCACACAGTTATGCCAAATGTCCTTCATTTATTATTTGAAAACACAAGCACAGTCTAAGAGATTAGATTAAATATTCTGCACAGAAGCACAAACACAGAAAACTAAATATATTACAAGATTCTCAAAGTAGCACTACAAGACTTTATATAGAGTGCGGTACCTGCAATGCACATACATCACAACTAGAGATGAGCGAACAGTGTTCTATCGAACACATGTTCGATCGGATATCAGGGTGTTCGCCATGTTCGAATCGAATCGAACACCACGTGGTAAAGTGCGCCAAAATTCGATTCCCCTCCCACCTTCCCTGGCGCCTTTTTTGCACCAATAACAGCGCAGGGGAGGTGGGACAGGAACTACGACACTGGGGGCATTGAAAAAAATTGGAAAAAGTCATTGGCTGCCGAAATCAGGTGACCTCCATTTTAGACGAATAGTGGATTTCAAATCCGGGTCATATGAGAATGTGAACTTTGTGACTATGAGACAGGGATAGCTGTACAGGCAGGGATAGCTAGGGATAACCTTTATTTAGGGGGGAATGTTATTAAAAATAACTTTTTGGGGCTCTATCGGGTGTGTAATTGTGATTTTTGTGAGATAAACTTTTTCCCATAGGGATGCATTGGCCAGCGCTGATTGGCCGAATTCCGTACTCTGGCCAATCAGTGCTGGCCAATGCATTCTATTAGCTTGATGAAGCAGAGTGTGCACAAGGGTTCAAGCGCACCCTCGGCTCTGATGTAGGAGAGCCGAGGGTGCACTTGAACCCTTGTGCACCCTCAGCTCTGCTACATCAGAGCCGAGGGTGCGCTTGAACCCTTGTGCACACTCTGCTTCATCAAGCTAATAGAATGCATTGGCCAGCGCTGATTGGCCAATGTATTCTATTAGCCTGATGAAGTAGAGCTGAATGTGTGTGCTAAGCACACACATTCAGCTCTACTTCATCGGGCTAATAGAATGCATTGGCCAGCGCTGATTGGCCAGAGTACGGAACTCGACCAATCAGCGCTGGCTCTGCTGGAGGAGGCGGAGTCTAAGATCGCTCCACACCAGTCTCCATTCAGGTCCGACCTTAGACTCCGCCTCCTCCGGCAGAGCCAGCGCTGATTGGCCGAAGGCTGGCCAATGCATTCCTATGCGAATGCAGAGACTTAGCAGTGCTGAGTCAGTTTTGCTCAACTACACATCTGATGCACACTCGGCACTGCTACATCAGATGTAGCAATCTGATGTAGCAGAGCCGAGGGTGCACTAGAACCCCTGTGCAAACTCAGTTCACGCTAATAGAATGCATTGGCCAGCGCTGATTGGCCAATGCATTCTATTAGCCCGATGAAGTAGAGCTGAATGTGTGTGCTAAGCACACACATTCAGCACTGCTTCATCACGCCAATACAATGCATTAGCCAGTGCTGATTGGCCAGAGTACGGAATTCGGCCAATCAGCGCTGGCTCTGCTGGAGGAGGCGGAGTCTAAGATCGCTCCACACTAGTCTCCATTCAGGTCCGACCTTAGACTCCGCCTCCTCCAGCAGAGCCAGCGCTGATTGGCCGAATTCCGTACTCTGGCCAATCAGCACTGGCTAATGCATTGTATTGGCTTGATGAAGCAGTGCTGAATGTGTGTGCTTAGCACACACATTCAGCTCTACTTCATCGGGCTAATAGAATGCATTGGCCAGCGCTGATTGGCCGAATTCCGTACTCTGGCCAATCAGCACTGGCTAATGCATTGTATTGGCTTGATGAAGCAGTGCTGAATGTGTGTGCTTAGCACACACATTCAGCTCTACTTCATCGGGCTAATAGAATGCATTGGCCAATCAGCGCTGGCCAATGCATTCTATTAGCGTGAACTGAGTTTGCACAGGGGTTCTAGTGCACCCTCGGCTCTGCTACATCAGATTGCTACATCTGATGTAGCAGTGCCGAGTGTGCATCAGATGTGTAGTTGAGCAAAACTGACTCAGCACTGCTAAGTCTGCATTCGCATAGGAATGCATTGGCCAGCCTTCGGCCAATCAGCGCTGGCTCTGCCGGAGGAGGCGGAGTCTAAGGTCGGACCTGAATGGAGACTGGTGTGGAGCGATCTTAGACTCCGCCTCCTCCAGCAGAGCCAGCGCTGATTGGCCGAATTCCGTACTCTGGCCAATCAGCACTGGCTAATGCATTGTATTGGCTTGATGAAGCAGTGCTGAATGTGTGTGCTTAGCACACACATTCAGCTCTACTTCATCGGGCTAATAGAATGCATTGGCCAGCGCTGATTGGCCGAATTCCGTACTCTGGCCAATCAGCACTGGCTAATGCATTGTATTGGCGTGATGAAGCAGTGCTGAATGTGTGTGCTTAGCACACACATTCAGCTCTACTTCATCGGGCTAATAGAATGCATTGGCCAATCAGCGCTGGCCAATGCATTCTATTAGCGTGAACTGAGTTTGCACAGGGGTTCTAGTGCACCCTCGGCTCTGCTACATCAGATTGCTACATCTGATGTAGCAGTGCCGAGTGTGCATCAGATGTGTAGTTGAGCAAAACTGACTCAGCACTGCTAAGTCTGCATTCGCATAGGAATGCATTGGCCAGCCTTCGGCCAATCAGCGCTGGCTCTGCCGGAGGAGGCGGAGTCTAAGGTCGGACCTGAATGGAGACTGGTGTGGAGCGATCTTAGACTCCGCCTCCTCCAGCAGAGCCAGCGCTGATTGGCCGAATTCCGTACTCTGGCCAATCAGCACTGGCTAATGCATTGTATTGGCTTGATGAAGCAGTGCTGAATGTGTGTGCTTAGCACACACATTCAGCTCTACTTCATCGGGCTAATAGAATGCATTGGCCAGCGCTGATTGGCCGAATTCCGTACTCTGGCCAATCAGCACTGGCTAATGCATTGTATTGGCTTGATGAAGCAGTGCTGAATGTGTGTGCTTAGCACACACATTCAGCTCTACTTCATCGGGCTAATAGAATGCATTGGCCAATCAGCGCTGGCCAATGCATTCTATTAGCGTGAACTGAGTTTGCACAGGGGTTCTAGTGCACCCTCGGCTCTGCTACATCAGATTGCTACATCTGATGTAGCAGTGCCGAGTGTGCATCAGATGTGTAGTTGAGCAAAACTGACTCAGCACTGCTAAGTCTGCATTCGCATAGGAATGCATTGGCCAGCCTTCGGCCAATCAGCGCTGGCTCTGCCGGAGGAGGCGGAGTCTAAGGTCGGACCTGAATGGAGACTGGTGTGGAGCGATCTTAGACTCCGCCTCCTCCAGCAGAGCCAGCGCTGATTGGCCGAGTTCCGTACTCTGGCCAATCAGCACTGGCTAATGCATTGTATTGGCTTGATGAAGCAGTGCTGAATGTGTGTGCTTAGCACACACATTCAGCTCTACTTCATCGGGCTAATAGAATGCATTGGCCAGCGCTGATTGGCCGAATTCCGTACTCTGGCCAATCAGCACTGGCTAATGCATTGTATTGGCTTGATGAAGCAGTGCTGAATGTGTGTGCTTAGCACACACATTCAGCTCTACTTCATCGGGCTAATAGAATGCATTGGCCAATCAGCGCTGGCCAATGCATTCTATTAGCGTGAACTGAGTTTGCACAGGGGTTCTAGTGCACCCTCGGCTCTGCTACATCAGATTGCTACATCTGATGTAGCAGTGCCGAGTGTGCATCAGATGTGTAGTTGAGCAAAACTGACTCAGCACTGCTAAGTCTGCATTCGCATAGGAATGCATTGGCCAGCCTTCGGCCAATCAGCGCTGGCTCTGCCGGAGGAGGCGGAGTCTAAGGTCGGACCTGAATGGAGACTGGTGTGGAGCGATCTTAGACTCCGCCTCCTCCAGCAGAGCCAGCGCTGATTGGCCGAATTCCGTACTCTGGCCAATCAGCACTGGCTAATGCATTGTATTGGCTTGATGAAGCAGTGCTGAATGTGTGTGCTTAGCACACACATTCAGCTCTACTTCATCGGGCTAATAGAATGCATTGGCCAATCAGCGCTGGCCAATGCATTCTATTAGCGTGAACTGAGTTTGCACAGGGGTTCTAGTGCACCCTCGGCTCTGCTACATCAGATTGCTACATCTGATGTAGCAGTGCCGAGTGTGCATCAGATGTGTAGTTGAGCAAAACTGACTCAGCACTGCTAAGTCTGCATTCGCATAGGAATGCATTGGCCAGCCTTCGGCCAATCAGCGCTGGCTCTGCCGGAGGAGGCGGAGTCTAAGGTCGGACCTGAATGGAGACTGGTGTGGAGCTATCTTAGACTCCGCCTCCTCCAGCAGAGCCAGCGCTGATTGGTCGAGTTCCGTACTCTGGCCAATCAGCACTGGCCAATGCATTTCTATGGGGAAAAGTTAGCTTGCGAAAATCGCAAACTGACAGGGATTTCCATGAAATAAAGTGACTTTTATGCCCCCAGACATGCTTCCCCTGCTGTCCCAGTGTCATTCCAGGGTGTTGGTATCATTTCCTGGGGTGTCATAGTGGACTTGGTGACCCTCCAGACACGAATTTGGGTTTCCCCCTTAACGAGTTTATGTTCCCCATAGACTATAATGGGGTTCGAAACCCATTCGAACACTCGAACAGTGAGCGGCTGTTCGAATCGAATTTCGAACCTCGAACATTTTAGTGTTCGCTCATCTCTAATCACAACCAATGCCAGTCCATAGAGGACACACCACACTAGAGTTTTGTGACATTCAGATACAAACAAAGGTCTAGGAGGGGCCCACAGAATTTTATGGTATAAGAGAACATATATATTCTATTTATATTAGTGCACACAATCCAAGCAGACTGTATGCACAGCACTGTACCTCTTTAGGGTTCTTCCTCATCCACCATTGCCTCTTGAAGACTACAAATGGTGATTTCATTTTTCACAACCCAAGTATACAGACTCCATGTGGTAAATGGTAAAAATAAGACTGCTGGGTAACAAGCTTTATTCCCTTGGCCTTATCAACGTAGAGATAAAGGATACATTCTAAGCATACCTGACTTCCTATCCATTTCACAATACACATGGCACCAAAGACCGCTGCATACAAAATCACAGCTCTATTTTCTTGAAGTGGTGGCTGAGAAGCTGGTGTCATTTATCCCAAATGTGTCAGAGATCTTGCAAATTGTCAGGGCAGATTTCAGCTTTAAACAATAATAATAAAGGGGATCTAGAACCACCAATTTTACTTCTGAGCCACTTGAACAGCATTGCAAGGTCACTTAGTGTCATAGTGAATGTAACTTGTGCCCTGCTGCCTAGAAAAGTCAACTGTAAGATCCACTCACACGGAGGGAAATGGTGTGGAATTTCAGCGCTGAAAAAAAAGCCTCCCATTGACTTCAATGGGTTCCTTTTTCTGCTGCATCTGCATACAATTTGAGCTTGAGTTTTTTGGAAACAAGTTTGCACTTTGACCCAAATGTATGTTTACTATTAGAGATGAGCAAACAGTAAAATGTTCGAGGTTCGATATTCGTTTCGAGTAGCCCCTCAATATTCGACTACTCTAATCGAATATCGAACCCTATTATAGTCTATGGGGGGAAAATGCTCGTTTCAGGGGTAGACAACGTTCAATCAAATTATACCTACCAAGTCCACGAGTGAGGGTCGGGCTGGATCCTCCGAGAAGTCTTCTCCGTGCAGCGTCCCCGCGGCATCTTCCGGCTCTTCATTCACTCTGCCAGGCATCGGGCCTGGGCAGAGCCGACTGCGCATGCCCGCACTACAAGCGGACATGCGCAGTTGGCTCTGCCCAGGCCCGAATACTACTCGCTCATCTCTATTTACTATGTCATTAACTGCCCCTACAACAGCATACAGTACATTCTGGTGACTTCCTTTAATAATATATTGGACGATGCAGAAAATGTCTGGGCGAGTTTTACATCACAATCGAATTTTCCAACAATTAGTGACGGCATTATTGTCTGGACCTCTACTAATCCTCACAATGAAGCAAAAGTGATAGGTAAAAGCTGCAGCTGCTTCACCGTTATTTCTTTAACAGCAGCACTCCCATCAACCCACTGTACAGGCGTCTTAAACACAGCCCCATTACAAGATCAGCACATCGTGTAATGTTTTACTCTTCCTGTGGTGGCACTGCAATGGAATAAAGGAGTTTCCCTTCTAGCTAATTTACAGTTCACTTTCTGTTGCTAGGCTAGTTTGGTCTCCATAGATGTGAGAGAGATCACAGTAAATTGCAGGGGAGGGGTTGATTCTCCTTACAGATTCCACACACCTCTGCAAACTGTTCTGTGCAAAGAACTAAATATTCTGTACATGTCATAGCTGACAATATTAGAAAAAGTCTTCCATGTACTTATGTCTACTTGTGTGGTTACAAATAAGATAATATTCACATAGCAAGTATCTTAAGTGACTGTGCTCATAAATTGCTCTTTTCCTGTGTCATGCTTGCATGGAAGATGCTAGAATGGGGTGGGTGCCTGCCCTATATTTGAAATAAAGTGTTCCTGAATCTCTTTTATGATGGTCACTTAGGATCTTTTCAGCTATTTGTTTACTCCTGGTAGAGTTACATGTAAACAAACCAAACTAGTTAGGGCACGTTCACACAGAGTTTTTTTGGAAAGTATTTAGGAGAGGAAAAAATCTGCTTCAGGAATTAGGAAATGGATTATTTACACGATTTTTTACATGAGGTGTTTTTAGTTTTTTGGTTTTCTTTGCTACAAGCACAGTGCATGGACCTGGAAAAAAAAAGCGCTAGCCGTTTTTGAAGCAGTTTTTCCGCCTCTCATTAACCTCAATGGGTTTTTCCAGGTGGAATCCGCCTGAAGATAGGTCAGCTCACTTCTTTTTCCTGCTAAAGGAAAAAAAATGCTAGCGGGGAAAAAAAGCTAGCGGCTCCCATTGAAATGAATGGGAGACGTTTTTTGAGATGGATTCCACGTCAAAGTACTCTCCAAAAAAACTCTGTGAACATACCCATATAATGAACAGTGGCAGGGGCAGACTGCTCCTTATTCTTCCCTCCCCCACCCTTAGTGACAAACGCAAAATGTGTTGTAGCCAGATACCCTTTAAGAGTAGTCTGAGTTCTCTGTTACATTGATTCAGCACCACCAGCACCCAAAGCTATTTCCACATACACCATCAATTTACTCTGCCCAACAAAGGACACTTGAGGCCCACTCCTAGGAAGACACACGATAAGGAGCAGGACTGTCGAATCTCTACAGTAGAGGAATAGGTTTGCTTTTCTCTTCTATGTATAATCTGCCTGTGAACATAAATTAGTGATATACTGTCAGCAAGATAATTCAATGGCATTTATTAAAACAAAACTCATTTAATTAGGGCATCTGTAACATGCCCTAATAGAAGAAACCCGTACCAACTAAATCCATCCCACCAGACTCTGCCTACTATGACCTCAAAGTAAGAGTTATCCTATTACCCTACACTGCTGCATATACGGCAAACTGATAACTGTTACCAACGCCAAAGCAAAGTACAAATGGTGACGTATACTATGCTTTTTCATCCAATATCTAGGAGATCTTTATTTATTCCAAAACCTAGATAGGCCCTTTAACTTTCATTGTTTCTCCTATTTTACAACATACTTTGTGACTTGATGATCTTTAGATGCTCCGAAACTCACTGTATCCCTTAAAATACTTTATATCACACAATCACTAAATCTACAATGAGAAAACCATTACAGAAGGTTACCATGTGTAAAATTTCCACCAGCCTTTAAAGGCAGCCCATTTGGCGCCTTTACAAAATGTCCATTATTGTGCCTTATGTTAGCAACAATGTCATTTAGACGATAATGGGCCTCGCAACCAGTGAGATCAGCAACAAGCTCTTCCCATATAACAACTTCAACATTACATCTCAGTCAATTGTTCCTATATGAAAACATAGAGCATCTAATGGACAAGAAGTAATTGAATTTATTTCATCTTCTTACTGACAAAATGACATCAGCGCCGGCAATTAGGACACGGCGAACATCTGCTGCCAAACAACTGCTATGTCTTGGAGGTAATGGCTTTGACAGCAAATCTGTGGAGGCATTAAGTCTTATTTTTTACATGGTAAATGGATACACATTGTGGCTTTGTGTAGAAAAAAAAAAAAAAAAAACAGTGTGTGTGTCTGACCCCTTCCATTACATGCAGCTTGTAGTATTGTCAGAAAAGCATTTGTTTTAGCAAAGCATTCAGTTTGAAGTCAATAAAAAAAAATACACTGAAATAAAACATGTCAGATCCATCTATTTCTTTTAAAACCATTTACCCCAGGCTTAGAACTTGCTTGGGGCTGGAACACAAGTAAATTGATCATTTATGGCAGCAAATTCCCAACTTTAATGTCTGAGTAAATAATTTTTACTTTGTTTTAAAGGGGGTTGCCCCACTAGGACAATCCCTGCCCACAGGTCCTGTTACAGAATGTGGATGCCATAAAGGTAAGTGTCCTGTTAGAGACCCCCTTTATGAGTCAAAACGGCCATTCCTTGTCCAATGCAGGGAAAATGTAAGGCCAGACACTGCTTCTGGTTACAGGTTTCTTTTTTGGTTTTAAGAGGGAATTTTAAATCAAGGAAAGAGAGACGGATTTATGAGTACAAGTTTATGACCCTGCTTCAAACATTGCAGAAAGGGATGAATCTGTCACATGGGTTCATGGCATCCTACAGAAATCACTGAACTGATAAAACCATAAAGACACTCTATGGACTGATAAGAACATTGGAAACTGATGAATTGTTTATTTGTATGTACCAATAACCTTCTTCCACCCTCCCTCCTAGAATACTATTCCTATGTGTCCCTCTGTACATAAATATGCATCCTTCAGAAATTATTTTTAGATATACCTGAAGAAGAAGCCGAGAGCTTCGAAACGTTGTAATCTGTCATCATTATTAGTTAGCCATTAAAAAAGGTATCAACTACTGAAGACTCAATTTTTTTTATATATTCTCATCCAAAAATGGAAAGAGTATTCTATATCTGCAAATCTACAATAAGTTTTGAGCTTTCCTCAAGTCTGTGTGGGTTTCCTCCAGGTACTCTAGTTTCCTCTCACACTCCAAAATGATTCTAGGAATGGGAAAGTGACTGACAATGTCTGTAATGCGCTGTGAAATGTGATGATGCCATATAAGTAAGATTAATTAATTAATTAATTGATTGGGGGGAGGTTCCTTTCCTTGGGAGAAAAACAGAATTAAATAGATACAATATAAATGGTTAGTATTCTTAATGCTATGAGAGATGTGAATATTATGCTGGAATGGGATTAAGAGAGCCATCCATGGTTGCTAAACCTTCTCAAAGCCAGTAGAAGTATCATTCACCATGACAGCTGCTTGGTCAATGAACATCTGGCTATCTGCTTTTACTTTATTAAATGGCAACATTGTGATTGTGTGTTTTACTGCTAACAATACTTGAATAAAACTTAAATTGGGAGGAGGTAAGATTTCATGGTTTACGACATAGCAATGAAGGAGTGGGTCCTTAAGATAGGTTATCAATACGGTCTGGGGGAACTGCCAGCACCAGATAGCTCCATCCTCTGTGTAATAGCCTTTCAAATAAATGGGAGCTGAGCTTCAGTAAAGTGGCTGGCTTCTAACTATTGGACAGTGTTGCCTGCTTTGGACTTTGACCACTGTATATGTTTCCTGGATCAGCTGTGCTAGTTATGAGACCCCACCAGTAAGATATTGATAGCCTATACAAATGGATAGGTCAATAACAAATGGTTGAAAAAATCCCCTTTAATTCTAAGGCCCCATGTTTCAGGTTTGCCAGCACAGATACCCCACAGCGGGCCCATGTGCAGCAAAATCCATCTGCGATTCCCAGGTAGTCAGCCCTAGCTTGCATTGCAGACGTTGAAAACTCCAGGTGGATGTGAAGCAATAATGATCAACTGCGGGTTTGTGCATGGTGTGGATTCTATAAATACCATCCACTACATCACTATTATACTTTGCATCAGGTTAGCTGTCAGAGATTTCACAGCCGCTAGCTCTTAGCTTACTGCGAGCATATAACAGGTATCCCCTGTGTAACAGTTCAGCACTGGTATAAATCATCAGGAGTCTCCTCTACCTGAAAACAATCTAGAATACTTGATCATTTGGCTACTAATAATGCAGACGGTACAGGAATTTTACCTCCATATCAGAACTACACAAGCAGTAATTCTCCAATGTAATACAATTACCGGAATCTATTCAATAGCAGCTCTGCTGGGTTGTCAGTCCCTACGGCCCTGTAGTAATGAGCTGAAGACTATCGGTCACCTCTCCTGACTTGTCCGTTTCCCCTTTCCTGACTCTGATTTGTATATTGCACTGTCCCTCTGTAATTCCTCCTAAAGAAAACATTATGAATAAATTGACAACTGGGTGTTTCTAATCCCTTTGTTGAAGGGGTGTGTCCCCACACAGTCTGGCACTATCAACACTGATTGGACAAAGTCAGGGTGTATAAAAACACACCCACAACTGGAAACACCCAGTTCATTTATTCATAAATATAAATAAATATATATAAATATATACAGACCTGAAAACCTATTGACAGACTGCTATTCTTTACAGCACATAAACCTCACTGCCGTGTAGGAGGAAAGAAGTAAATACAAGACAAACATATTTGAGCTCTGCCCACGCTTTGCTGCTCTCATCAAAATGTTATTGTAGCAATCAGCACAAGCAATTGACTTGACTAACAAGGGTCTGCAGAGAGCGGCGTCTAAAGAGCAGCTTTTAGCCTGGAGAAAACACTCCATTGTAAAAGGCAAAGTGACCTTGAGAAGGGAATTGGTCAGACATCACATTAGAACAAAACATACAAAGGATATTTATAACAGAGGTCATGCCCCGAGAAGGAAAAACAAGGAAAACACTACTTGTACATTCAGAGTTAACCAAGGATCATATGTGAATTATTTACATACAGTCAGGATCCCAGCCAAAGTGGCCAATGGCGGACTTTATTTATCAGGAAACGGAATTGTGGACAATTTGTAAAGATACACACACTCTTTACGTAGCGTTATAACCTTGATCAAAAGAAGGAATGTCAGATCACATTAAAAATAAGATTAAAAGACAAAGAAAAGAAAAAACATTTCTGTTCTTCAGAAGGATTTTGGATAATTGACGGTAAATGCATCAAATACAATTATCAGCTTATGCTAGATTACTCCTGCATTCGGGTTCCACTTTAGGACCTGAAGAATGGAAACCTAACTCACTTAAAAAGCGGTTACCCAGGGTTCGCCGGCTTTCACCTGAAGAAGTGCAGAAAAATGCAGAAAAAGTTGCTTGCAGGACTTTTCTCTCCACATTTTGTAAGAGTATATGAGGGTAGAAGACTCAAACATACAGCAGTCGCAGGTGTGAACCTAGACATAGGCTACATTCACATTTGCAACAAAGTCTCCATTGGACTTTTTCCCTCAACCAGTTTCCGTTTCAAAACAATGAACCCCATTATAGTCAATGGGATCCATCGGGTCACCCTAGCGTCACTCTGTAAGAGACGTGCAGCACTGTCCTCATGGGTCACTGGGGAAGGCTTGCAGCTCTATTAAGACCAAAATATTGCCTTACTGAATTCACATACAAAACACATTCCACACAGGTAGCTCCAAAAATACCACCTCTGCACTTTGGCCTATAGGTCTTTATTCATGGCCATAACATGATTAAGGACCTTTGCCCGAAACACATTTTCAGTATTTAGAGCTACCTGTGTGAACAATGGTTTACATGTGAATTCAACAAAGCAGTATTTTGGGAATACCACAAAGCTAGTAGATCCTTTAACTATACGAGTAAACGGGCTGGAGAAGATGAAACACTGTCTTGAAGAAAAGCAGATAAGCCCAAAATGGACATAATTGTATTATAAAATGTATTACATATGTCTGCACTGCCATGTGTCAGACAATTATATGCCATCTCAGACATATGGCATCATTTTACATGGACCACTGATATTCACTTACACTGTATATAGAAAGAACCAGGGCTGGCAAACTGTACAACCTGAATTAGCTACATCCATTATTTTACATACCTAAAAACCTCTTGATGGTTTGAACAAATCATAAAAAACGCATACAAAGCCTGTGTAAGCAGGTCCTGGAGGAACAGTAGGTAATACGAGGAAAGCCAATTATCCTACTAATATTATAAATGTGAAAGTTTGTGTGTTTGGATGTTTGTGAGTTCGGATGTTTGTTCCTCAATCACGCTAAAACGCCTGGACGGATTTGCGTGCAATTTTCCACAAACATAGTTTTCCCTCAGGATTGAGTCACAGGCTACTTTTGGTGCCACTAAACAACATGGCTTCCTAGCAGGAGACTCACAAAAGCAGGACTCCTAGCCCCAGCTATAGACTCACACACACAGCCTGGCATTTCCTGCCTCAACCTGCCTGCACACTCCTTACTGTCACCTCAGGAGTAGCCCTCACTCTACTCACATTTACATATAGCTTTCCACTATACATACACAATACAACACATCACATTGTAATTACATGTATCTCCTATCACTGCTATATACAGTACCTGATACATATATACTCCTGTACACAGGCTGTATATACTATATAATTACATGCATCTCCTATCACTGCTATATACAGTGCCTGATACATATATACTCCTGTACACAGACTGTATATACTATATAATTACATGTATTATCTATCACTGCTATATACAGTGCCTGATACATATATACTCCTGTACACAGGCTGTATATACTATATAATTACATGTATCTCCTATCACTGCTATATACAGTACCTGATACATATATACTCCTGTACACAGGCTGTATATACTATATATTACATGTATTACCTATCACTGCTATATACAGTACCTGATACATATATATATACTCCTGTACACAAACTGTATATACTATATATTACATGCATCTCCTATCACTGCTATATACAGTACCTGATACATATATACTCCTGTACACAGGCTGTATATACTATATAATTACATGCATCTCCTATCACTGCTATATACAGTGCCTGATACATATATACTCCTGTACACAGACTGTATATACTATATATTACATGCATCTCCTATCACTGCTATATACAGTACCTGATACATATATACTCCTGTACACAGGCTGTATATACTATATATTACATGTATCTCCTATCACTGCTATATACAGTACCTGATACATATATACTCCTGTACACAGGCTGTATATACTATATAATTACATGCATCTCCTATCACTGCTATATACAGTACCTGATACATATATACTCCTGTACACAGACTGTATATACTATATATTACATGCATCTCCTATCACTGCTATATACAGTACCTGATACATATATACTCCTGTACAAAGGCTGTATATAGTATATATTACATGTATCTCCTATCACTGCTATATACAGTACCTGATACATATATACTCCTGTACACAGGCTGTATAACACATCACATTGTCTGTATCACAACATACACAATATAACACATCAAATCACATTTGCTAGCCCACCAAACTTTTTAAAGCACTTTTACAGTTTCACACGTCTGTGTCCGCCCAATACTCAACTCACCGCAGACGAAGTCGCGGGTAAAAGCTAGTATTTAATATAGTTATTATCATTTACCGTATTTTTCGGACTATAAGACGCACTTTTTTTCCCCAAAATTTTGGGGGAAAAGAAGGGTGCGTCTTATAGTCTGAAGGTGGCAGCTGGCATCCGCTGTAATAGAGAGGCGGAAGCCGGCAAGTGATAGATGCCATTACAGGTGCCGGGGCCTGAGACATCGCTGCGTTCCTCTGCCCTGCATGAAGCCAGCAGCGGCAGGGGCTCCTCCGTGCCCCCGCCGCTGGCTTCATGCAGGGCAGAGGATCGTAGCGATGTCTCAGGCCCCGGCGTCTATCCCTCCCCGGCATCCGCCTCTCTAGTACAGCGGATGCCGGGTCAGTATCCGTGGCCCCTTCTCCCCCGGGGCCGGTCCCCACCGGCCCCGTACCTGTGAAGTTGCAGGCCGGCTCCTGCGCGGCGATAACGCAGGAGCCGACCTGTTCGGGTGACAGCCGGGAGCCTAATGAGTAAAAAAAAAAGCTTTAAAAATATAAAATAAATAAAAGTTCTAAATCACCTCCTGTTTTTTTTTCAATACAAGGTGATCTAAGCAATAGATATCCCCCAAAATGGTATAACTAAAAAGTACAGCTGGCCCCACAAAAAAAACACTCTATGCATCCCCGTACAGCTGCAGGGTCACCTGTCAATGTGGCCTTGCAGCTGTTGCAAAACTACAACTCCCATATATTGAATATTTTACCAGTTTTTGCTTCAAAATTTTTTTTCCCTATTTTCCTCCTCTAAAACCTAGGTGCGTCTTATAGTCCAGTGCGTCTTATAGTCCGAAAAATACGGTAATACTAGTTATTTTATGGCCACAATTAGAACACTAATTGTATAATATATTAATATCTAAACAATTATTTGTATTGGCCGCTAAAAACTGCAATCCTTGACAACTAAATTCATAACATATCATAACATGATCAATACTATAGAGCCTGTAGTCAAGTAGGCGTGGCAAGTGAACGCTACAATCAAACATGTCAATGATCCTATTAATTAATACCGATACTTAACCCCTTGTCATCGTAAGTTTATTCTGTGGGTCAGTACAAATACAGATACAGGAAATTTAACTTTTTTTATTTTTCTGTTGACTTCTCTAAACATATTTTTTCTCTGGGCAAATTATAGTTTTTATTAATGCTAAACAAGTTTTTGGCAGGAGAGGTGACCAGAAAAACTCAATTCTGGGATTCTGATTCATTTTTGTGTGGTCATGGTGTGGGATACTAAACATGATAATTTAAGAATGCAGACATTCTGAGGTGATAACTAGAGATGAGCGAATACTAAAATGTTCGAGGTTCGAAATTCGATTCGAACAGCCGCTCACTGTTCGAGTGTTCGAACGGGTTTCGAACCCCATTATAGTCTATGGGGAACATATACTCGTTAAGGGGGAAACCCAAATCCGTGTCTGGAGGGTCACCAAGTCCACTATGACACCCCAGGAAATGATACCAACACCCTGGAATGACACTGGGACAGCAGGGGAAGCATGTCTGGGGGCATAAAAGTCACTTTATTTCATGGAAATCCCTGTCAGCTTGCGATTTTCGCAAGCTAACTTTTCCCCATAGGAATGCATTGGCCAGCGCTGATTGGCCAGAGTACGGAATTCGACCAATCAGCGCTGGCTCTGCTGGAGGAGGCGGAGTCTAAGATCGCTCCACACCAGTCTCCATTCAGGTCCGACCTTAGACTCCGCCTCCTCCGGCAGAGCCAGCACTGATTGGCCGAAGGCTGGCCAATGCATTCCTATTGGTAGCAGTGCTGAGCCAGTTCTGCTCAACTACACCGTGTGCCGGTCAGCCCATCTGATATAGCAGAGCCGAGTGTGCACACTCGGCTCTGCTACATCAGATGTAACAGAGCCGAGTGTGCACAGTGTCCCAGTGTCCCATGCAGAGACAGCAGTGCTGAGCCAGTTCTGCTCAACTACAACGTGTGCCGGTCAGCCCATCTGATATAGCAGAGCCGAGTGTGCACACTCGGCTCTGCTATATCAGATGGGCTGACCGGCACACTCGGCTCTGCTACATCTGATGTGCCGGTCAGCCCATCTGATATAGCAGAGCCGAGTGTGCACACTCGTCTCTGCTACATCAGATGTAGCAGAGCCGAGTGTGCACACTCGGCTCTGCTACATCTGATGTAGGAGAGCCGAGTGTGCACACTCGGCTCTGCTACATCTGATGTAGGAGAGCCGAGTGTGCACACTCGGCTCTGCTATATCAGATGGGCTGACCGGCACACGGTGTAGTTGAGCAGAACTGGCTCAGCACTGCTACCAATAGGAATGCATTGGCCAGCCTTCGGCCAATCAGCGCTGGCTCTGCCGGAGGAGGCGGAGTCTAAGGTCGGACCTGAATGGAGACTGATGTGGAGCGATCTTAGACTCCGCCTCCTCCAGCAGAGCCAGCGCTGATTGGTCGAATTCCGTACTCTGGCCAATGCATTCCTATGGATTCCTATATCCACACTCGGCTCTGCTATATCAGATGGGCTGACCGGCACACTCGGCTCTGCTACATCTGATGTGCCGGTCAGCCCATCTGATATAGCAGAGCCGAGTGTGCACACTCGTCTCTGCTACATCAGATGTAGCAGAGCCGAGTGTGCACACTCGTCTCTGCTACATCAGATGTAGCAGAGCCGAGTGTGCACACTCGGCTCTGCTACATCTGATGTAGGAGAGCCGAGTGTGCACACTCGGCTCTGCTATATCAGATGGGCTGACCGGCACACGGTGTAGTTGAGCAGAACTGGCTCAGCATTGCTACCAATAGGAATGCATTGGCCAGCCATCGGCCAATCAGCGCTGGCTCTGCCGGAGGAGGCGGAGTCTAAGGTCGGACCTGAATGGAGACTGGTGTGGAGCGATCTTAGACTCCGTCTCCTCCAGCAGAGCCAGCGCTGATTGGTCGAATTCCGTACTCTGGCCAATCAGCGCTGGCCAATGCATCCCTATGGGAAAAAGTTTATGTCACAAAAATCACAATTACACACCCGATAGAGCGCCAAAAAGTTATTTTTAATAACATTCCTACCTAAATAAAGGTTATCCCTAGCTATCCCTGCCTGTACAGCTATCCCTGTCTCTTAGTCACAAAGTTCACATTCTCATATGACCCGGATTTGAAATCCACTATTCGTCTAAAATGGAGGTCACCTGATTTCGGCAGCCAATGACTTTTTCCGATTTTTTTCGATGCCTCCGGTGTCGTAGTTCCTGTCCCACCTCCCCTGCACTGTTATTGGTGCAAAAAAAGCGCCAGGGAAGGTGGGAGGGAAATCGAATTTTTTTGGAGTTTGCCACGTGATGTTCCGATTCGAATCGAACACATCGAACAGCCTGATATCCGATTGAACATGTGTTCGATAGAACACTGTTCGCTCATCTCTAGTGATAACAGTTATTTTACTTCTATTATATAAAAAATAAAAAAACGTTATAAAACTTTTTAATTCAAAGGGCAGGGCATCTTTGGACGCTAAACCACCCCCAGGTGCTTATGGACTGGGGATTTAATGTCTCAAATAGCCAAACCTGTATATCCACCCTGAAGCTATTCTCTCTATACTGACACATTTGTCCAGTGAAGCCAGGGAAGTACACTCTGGCTTCAGTGCGCATGCACCAATCCTCAGGTGCATGTGCAGCAAAGACAGGATGTTCATCCTCTGCTTCACAGGATAAACACACAGACAGCAGGAGCACCAAAGATGAGATTCATCGGACTCTTCTCCAAGTACAAATAAACTTTGTTTTGTTCTTTAATGTGATACAATGATGATACAATGCAATACTTCTGTACTGCAATGGTTCTGCCTGTGGTGTTATCCTAATCAATGTGTTCTGGGAGTACTAAGGCCTAGTTCACATCTGCGTTCTGTAATCCGTTCAGGGAGTCTACATGGGGACACCCTCCACCCCCACCCGAACAGAATACCAAACCCATTGACAAGCGGTGAGCTTATGAAAGCACACAGACCCCAAAGACTATAATGGGGTCCTGTGCTATCTGTGTGGTGTCCGGATGGAACATGCGGACGGAAATGTACTTCATGATCTACTTTTCTCTCCACATGACTCGTGTGGACACCATGCGGAAAACACACGGACCCCATTATAGTCTATGGGGTTCGTGTGCTTTCACTACTTACCGCTTGTCAATGGGTTCAGTATTCCGTTCGGTTGGGGGGGGTGTCCCCATGTCCCCACTACTCACCGCTTGTCAATGGGTTCGGTATTCCGTTCGGGTGGGGGGTGTCCCCACTACTCACCGCTTGTCAATGTGTTCGGTATTCAGTTCGGGGATCCCCATGCAGACTCCCCAACGCAGATGTGAACCAGGCCTTAGTCTGGGTTCACATCTGTGTCTGGTATCTGTCCGCTTGCAAACAGTTTTAAGAGAAAACCGGTTTGGTACAAAGAGGGGTTCCAAACGGTTACACAGCTATTACCTGAATCAGTTTTTTTAGATGGATTAGGGGGCGTTCATACTTGCATAAAAAAAAACAAAAAAAACACCCGCAGACAGCCAGAAGACGCACACGAGCGGTCATTTTGCAAACCCATTCAAGTAAATGGGTTTGAAAGCTGACCGCCGGGTTCTTGTCTCGGTTCCGTATAACAGTTATAGGTTCCGTTTTTATGACCTTGTCTCTCTTATGCAAAAGTAGTAACAGTATGCAATGTACGATCGTGGCCATAATACCATGGCCCCAATGGGTGAATTATATGTTACTACAGAACAAGGTACGCTGGAGCGAGGCACAACCAGGCACCTGATCTAACTGCAGATAGCTTCACATTTCCACCTGGATTACAGCTGCCAGGACTTGCTCCAGTCTATTATGAGAGCGTTAGAAAGAACAATATTTCATCTTTATTTGATACCCTGTATTTCAACACTGAAACTCTCCTACTTTATATAAACCATGAAGGATATAAACACAAGATATACTTCTGATAAACTCAGGCAAGTTAGGAAACGTGTCTCATAAATCCCCAGTGAACAGCACAGCGTGGTACAGCATTAACTAGAATAGCATGCGGTGAAAGACAAATAGAAAAACTGCTCAAACTGTTCTTTGGCAATGGTGGATGCAGATTAATAATCAGTCATAACCGTGCTGAAATCTGCATTATTATTTTTAATTACAAGCTCCAATTACTTCTTGCTAATTCCTTGTTATGCAGGATAGAACATGAAGTCATTGTATACACGGCCTTACCACAAAGCATCACACACCATAAAATGGGACTGTATATACGCAGTCTGTGGTCAGTGCGTGAGCTGAGCCATGTGGATAACTAACTCTGCACTGAGCGTTCTGCTATTTCAGAAACAGAGAGAGATTCATGGGTGTTTGGTTACAAGAGCGAGCATTAGATAGTATTATTACCGGAGCCAGTTCTAAGAAACTACTTACACACTGTACTCTGTAGCGGTTTCATGGGTTTATGTGACATGAAGTACAACAGTGAACAGATGGACACATAGTCAAATAGCAGTAATGTAGAAGAAGATACCAAACACTTAAAATAACCAAACTGCTATGGACATACAAAGACCCTTCTTATTCTTAGCAAGACACAAAAGGTAAATTGCAAATTAAATCAAAATCACTGTTAATTAAAGGGATTGTCAGGCAAAAATGGACAACCCTTTTAACGTTTAAATAAATGTAAGAAAATGCATACTCACCTGTCCTTGATGCTCGGGTGTCCTCCTCCGTGTCCCGGTTCTTCTGCTCTGGCAGCGTCTCCCGGATCTCTTCCGGAGTTTTGCTGAAGCCGCCAATTGGCCTCAGCACCCTGAAGAAGAGGACCCGTGATGTCACAGATAGAGACATTGCAGGCCCTTTACTGATTGGCCTCAGTGATCATGTGACCACTGAGGTCAATCACCGGCTGCAGCGGACCTCTGGAGGAGACACAAAAGACGCCACCGGAGCAGAACAATCGGGACGCGTGGGAGGACAATGGAGCAACGCGGATAGTTGAGTATGCTTTTTTTTTTTTCTGCACTGCCCGCAGCTGATTTAAACGTTAAAAGGGTTGACCATTTTTGCCTGGAAAACCCCCTTTAAACAAACATTTTACCTCAAAGTATCTTGTAGAGGTTTTATTCATATGCAAATGAGGGAAAAAGTGCTTTGCCCAGGAATCTAGAGCAGAGACAAAAGTCAAGGCAAGTTGGCACATACCCCAAGCATTTTCCCCCTCATTTGTATTTTTGGAAACTGTTGAATCACATCTACAAGTTACTGTGATTAGGTTTATAACCACGTGATTGCTGACAGACTCCCTTTAAAGTGAAACTCTGTTGAACCTGTTAAACGGTTGTATTATAAATATCAGGACATATAGATGTCATTGAGTGTTCCCTGACTGTACCATGAACACTTCTATCTTTGAAAGCATTCTTTGTAGCATTTGTTCCACACCTACCTAAAGCTTTTGCACAATATTGTATATTACAAAGTTTACTATTATCATTTGCACTATTGCTTAAATCTTTACATATGATTTAACTATGACAAGTGTTGATGTGCTAACACAGAAAGTTAAAGTTAAGAGTCTTGTACACAGAAGTGTTAGGATCACATCTTCCATCTTGTATTCTGTCAGCCATTTTGTAAGCTTTTTCTTATATAAGCTTCATAAGGATGTCTGTTTAGAGTTTAAGAGACCCCTTAGGGGATAAGGCATGTGGAATGTTGATGGTTGGGTTGTAACTCCTTATCTGTTTGTGGTGAGAATCTCATAACAGGCTCTATAACCAGTTGACCCTTAGCCACAGACCGGACTGGACCGATAGCATGTGATCATTATCTCTCGTGCTGTGATATATACATCTAGAATTAGTGTAAGATGTTGGTTTACACATAAACATTGTAAACTCTTCTGTATGTCATGAGAAAGGTCATCCCAGGTTGGAGTATAGTAATGAGATGCAGACCTTATCCAATAGTCATGTGCCACAGATTATGTTATAACCAATCATGTCAAAGTCCAACCTGCTTTTGTCTGTATAAATGCTACTCTCTGTAATAATAAATCAGAATCCATTTTGACACAATACCATCTGTGTCTTGTGGTTCTCCAGGCCAAAGGATGGCTTTAGCCGATCTTGGCCTGTTATTTAATTTGAAACTACAACAACATAAGCTCTGGGGCTATTATGACCCCAACAGAAGCTTAAAGGGGTTTACCAGGCAAATTATATTGATCACCTATCCTTAAGATCGGTGAGGGTTCTGGATGTCAGACTCCCCACCTATCAGCTGCTATTACCAGCCACTATAAAGAGAACAGAGATCCAGATAGCGCTTTTGTGTAGTAGCTGTGCTATGTTACAGCATCTACAATGATATATAAGTGAACAGCTGAGATACAGTTACTCAACATCCAATACTGCATGGATAACAGAACTATCCACTTCTGACTCTGTTCTCTATATAGCAGCTAGTCAGAACTGCTGATCAGTGGAGGTGCTGGGTGTTGAACGCCTGCTGATCTGAAATTGATGACCTATCTTAAAAGGGTTATCCAGCGACTTAATTAACCTTATTTGCTTAGGGTGTTTGTTGAAATTGAACCCAGGTGTTCCAGGCTGGTTCCGACTCACATAATTCGAATCAGCCCCCATTCCCTGGGTCACTCAGCCTCTCTTTTTTTCAAAGATAGTTACCTGTGCTATGAGGGCTGGCTTTAGTACAGTAATACAGGAAAGAATGAAGGAGGCAGAGCAATCCAGAAGATGGGGGCTGGTTCTAATCCCGTGACAAGTAGTCAGAACCAGCCTGGAATCCCTGGGTCCAGATTTAACAAATGCCAGGAGCAATTAAGGTTCACTAAAATTCCCTCCCCCTACTGTATATAATTTGCCCAGAAAACCCATTTAAAATATAAAAGAA
The DNA here is from genome assembly GCF_031893055.1 of Leptodactylus fuscus. NCBI lineage: Eukaryota > Metazoa > Chordata > Amphibia > Anura > Leptodactylidae > Leptodactylus > Leptodactylus fuscus. The sequence continues at coordinate 199,588,113 of NC_134266.1, read as the reverse complement.
AAAAAAAAGACCAAAATTTCAGAGTTTGAAAAGCCAAGAGGTTTCTAAAATCTTTTGAATGGAGGGGATTTATTAATACTGGTGCATAAAGGTCTCCTTATGCCTTAATTTTCAATGTATTCACGCCAAACAGTGATAAATCTGTTCAAAGGAGGCCTCAAAAAACGTATGTCCTCAATTTTTAAACCAGAGTATTAAGTACAAAAATGGCATGACTTACATACCATATTATATTCAGTAGGTTCATTGGATTTCTTATTTAGCAATGTTAAACAGTATTGTTAATTGTTTCAGTACAGCTAATCCCTATAGAGTAGGTCAAGCACTCCCAGAAAATTAAGGGAAACCTAAGAGTACCTCACGTCTAGCAAGACAAATCCAGCCAGAAACTCTCAAACAACCTGTAAGCATATGCGTTGTTAGAAAGACACTGCCGTTTTATGTTGATCCATAAAGGTTTGAACATATAGGGGAGTGTTAAGATTTTTTCGGCTTATCGGTGCAAAAATCTTGCAATGTCTTTTGCACTTTTAGGCTAAGGGTCCACTTTGCGGAAACGTTTTTTTTTTTGTTGCAGATTTTGCTGCTTTCTTTTTTTTTTAAGTCAAACCCAGTAATGACTATAGAAGGAATAGGGCATATCAAAGAAGTAAAGTAAACTTCTCCCTTCTGTTAATTTCACTCCTGGCTTTGGCTCAATAAAACGCTGCAAAATCTGCAACAACAACAACAAAAAAAACCCAGCTATTCCGCAACGTGGGGCCTTAGCCTTATTCTGGTTACTCCACTTCTATAAAGCAAGTAGGAAAGTCAGCATTGTTAGAGTATTAATGTACACCACATGTAGCAAATGCAACTTAAAAATATATATTTAACAAACATTATAACAATCTCATGCCGCTAACAATGTACAAAGTGGAATAACATCTCAGGACCGAAGTGTATGGAGAAAGTATGTGGTCCAATGTCTCTACTACAACCTCATGAACCTTTATCTGATCAAACCACAAGATATGTTAACAAATATCAGTTTACAGCACTTGCTCTATAACCCGAATTCATCAGAAATATCTACAATAAGAAGAATGAGTAACAATGACCAGCACATTACATTCTAGTATGTATACATACTGTAAGTAGCAGTACTCTACATACAGAAGCTTTAGGAGTTGCATCTAGTTGGACATGTAACTCAATATACAAGGGGATAAAAAAAGGACAAAACTTCATTTATCTAATGCTTCAGACCAGGCAGAGAACTTCATGCAAGTTTTAGAAGTATACCAATAGGGGTAATGAACACGAGTTATATGAAGCCTGAGAACTAAAAAGTCAACTTCTTAATGGTCAGTTGACAAACAGAATATACACTGTGTGCAGAATTATTAGGCAAGTTGTATTTGAGAGGATTCTTTTTATTATTGTCCAACAACTATGTTCTCAATCAACCCAAAAGACTCATCAATATCAAAGCTTAATATTTTTGGAATTTAGAGTGAGGTTTTTTTTTTTTTTTTTTTTTTAGATTTGACTATCTTAGGGTGCATGCACACTACGTAACGCCGGGCGTGTATGAGAGCCGTACACGCCGGCATTACAGCAGACTGCCGAACACTTCCCATTCACTTCAATGGGAGCGCTCGTAACAGCGGCGTTTACGAGCGCTCCCATTGAAGTGAATGGGAAGTGTTCGGCAGCCCTGCTGTAACGCCGGCGTGTACGGCTCTCATACACGCCCGGCGTTACGTAGTGTGCATGCACCCTTAGGGTGCATTCACACTACTGATACGCTGCCTGATTCTGAACGTTAAAACAAGTTCAGAATCAGCGGCGTATAAAGCAGATCCCAGTCATTTCTATGGGAGCCGGCATACGAGCGCTCCCCATTGAAATGAATGGGCTGCTTTTTTCACTACAAGCGCTCCCATTGAAGTGAATGGGAAGTGCTCGCGTGTACGGCTCGGAATGAGCAGAGCTAGCCGTACACGCGAGCACTTCCCATTCACTTCAATGGGAGCACTTGTAGTGAAAAAAGCAGCCCATTCATTTCAATAGGGAGCGCTCGTATGGCGGCTCACATTGAAATGAATGGGAACTGCTTTATACGCGCTGATTCTGAACTTGTTTTAACGTTCAGAATCAGGCAGCGTATCAGTAGTGTGAATGCACCCTTAGGAGGATATCTGTTTCTGCAGGTAACTATTACTGTGCAGAATTACTAGGCAACTTAATAAAAACCAAAATATATACCCATCTCACTTGTTTATTTTCACCAGGTAAACCAATATAATAACACAATCATTTAGAAATAAACATTTCTGGCATTCAAAAATAAATAAATAAATAATCAGTTACCAATATAGCCACCTTCTTTACGATGACACTCATAAGCCTTCCATCCATAGATACTATCAGTTGCTTGATCTATTTACGATCACCATTACGTGCAGCAGCCACCACGGTCTCCCAGACACTGTTCTGAGAGGTGGACTGTTTTCCCTCCCTGTAGATCTCACATTTTATGAAGGACCACAGGTTCTCTATGGCGTTCATATCAGGTGAACAAGGGGGCCATGTCATTTTTCCTTCTTTTTTCTTTTAGACCTTTACTGGCCAGGCACGCTGTGGAGTATTTGGATGTATGTGATGGAGCATTGTCCTGCATGAAAATCATGTTTTTCTTGAATGATACCAACTTCTTCCTGTACCACTGCTTGAAAAAGGAGTCTTCTAGAAACTGTCAGTAGGTCTGGGAGTTGACCTTCACTCCATACTCAACCCGAAAAGGTCCCACAAGTTCATCTTTGATGATACCAGCCCATACCAGTATCCCACCTCCGCCTTGCTGGTGTCTGAGTCGGAGTGGAGCTCTCTGCCCTTTACTGATCCAGCCTCGGGCCCATCAAGAGTCACTCTCATTTCATCAGTCCATAAAACCTTAGAAAAATCAGTCTTAAGATACTTCTTGGCCCAGATTTGCTGTTTTATCTTATGTTTCTTGTTCAAAGGTGGTCATTTTTCAGCCTTCCTTACCTTGGCCATGTCCCTGAGTATCGCACACCTTGTGCTTTTTGATACTCCAGTAACGTTGCAGCTCTGAAATATGACAAAACTGGTGGCAAATGGCATCTTGGCAGCTTCACGCTTGATTTTCCTCAATTCATGGGCAGTTATTTTGCGCCTTTTTTTTTTTTTTTTTAATCAACACGCTTCTTGAGACCCTGTTGGCTATTTGCCATTAAACGCTTGATTGTTCGGTGACCACACTTCAAAAGTTTTGCAATTTCAAGACTGCTGCATCCCTCTGCAAGACATCTCACAATTTTTGACTTTTCAGAATCCGTCAAATCTCTTCTGACCCATTTTGCCAAAGGAAAGGAAGTGGCCTAATAATTAAGCACACCTAATATAGGGTGTTGATGTCATTAGACCACACCCCTCCTCATTACAGAGATGCAAATCACCCGATTTACATAATTGTTAGTTGGCTTTCAAGCCTATACAGCGTGGAGTAGGACAACATGTATAAAAAGGATGATGTGATCAAAATACTCCTTTGCTTAATAATTCTGCACACATTGTACAAGTAAAACCTAAAGAATATAAATTGGAATTTTGTCAGCAAGTCTCAAATCTGCAGCAAATGGACAATATGATTTTTTAAATCATTTTCTGTGCCAAAGTATCCAAGCAGAGGGTTATTTTACAGAGTGGATTTTGAGGGGGAATCGTTTTAAAAAAATGCATCCCAACTGTCCCGTTTATTTCAATGGGAGTCAGTAGCAGATTTTTTCGCGACCTATCTTTGGGTGGATTCCACTTTACAAACCCCAGTTAAATGAAAGAGGCCCCGGAAGCACGGGAGGTGCACGGGTGACATCCGTGTGTCACCCGTGCCATTCATCACGTCAGCCAGTTAGTATACAGTTGTGTGCAACCGGCCTTAGTCTGCAGCTAGCCTTAGTGAAAGGTACTAGGTTGAAGAAATGGACCTTTACGTTAACAGGTTAGTTAGGGTTAAAACAAGCAGCCTCATGTCACCATGCCCCTGCTCACAGTTTACAGTGTGACGGTCGCTGCACTTTTTGTGTGGGGAGGGGTTTGCTGAACATTTTTGTAATATAATTTATTAACCTATTGTACTTCCTTTTAGCAGAAAACAAGTTTTAAAATTCTCCCTACCAATGCAATAACAGTGTTACTAGGAAAGTCTGATTCAGCCAGCATTGCAAGTATATGCTCATACAGCAAATACCAGAAAGGGGTGTTACCTTAAAAGTGCTGTATCTCCAGTTTTATGCCACCTACAAAAGTGATGCCTATAGCTTTTAGAAGAAGGGGAGCAAAAAATAAAATGCAATACCTCCTTAACCCCCTTTTATGCCAACAAAAAACAAGCAGGTAAATGAATTGTGTCAGGGCACACTCCAGGTTTATTTATTTTTTCACATTACCTACACATTTCAACACAATATGGGCTTTTGGTATTTTCCCTCAAAAATATCAATAAAGAAATAAACCCAGAAGGTACTGAAATATTAATTTGATGATTTTGTGCTGTTACATCAACTTATATAGTATCAACCTCTTCGTAAACATTAGTCTGGATCACTGGTTAAGGCAAAGTAAGCATTATAATGTCCATCAGAGTGTGGCAATTGCGTAACATGACAGATCGATATGAATGACTACAGTCATATAGGTAGAATGGTATCAGCTGACATTGGCATGGCAGACCCATAAAATACACTAGTGCAGCTCTTTGTTGTCATAGATCATTACTAATAGTGAACCTTTTCTAGGTTACTTTCTTTCTCTGTTTAGAGGGCTAGTTTTTTAGGTAAAACTTGAAAGAATGGTGAATGATATTGCTCTAACTCTGTTTATTAAAAAAAAAGGAGTTTACAGTTTTACTGGAGTTAATTTTTAAAAGGGATGCTCCCGACTCCCCCCCCCCCCCATAGTCATCTACTCAGTATCTTCCCATATCGCATTTTCGCCCGCTTCAATAAGTCGCATGATCAGTGTACCCTCCTTTTTGTAGCAGGAATTTCTGTACAAATTCTTACTTGCTAGCTGCAGATACTACTGACAACTATCATGTGGACCCCTGTGCTTCTGCCCTAGCTCTTCTGCCTTTCACATAATCTGCCCCCTCTGTCATTGTCAGGTCCCCATGCCACAATAACCTTCCCCATTGTTATCAGCAGCAATATGTGCAGCTTGCAGGACCTGTGATGACATCATCCTCACAGCGTAAAGTCCTACAAAGTCCGTTTTAGGCTAAGGCCCCACGGGACGATACGCAGCAGGAATGTATAGTGGTTCTTCCCGCAGCACTTTAAACAGAAAGTTCACTGAGTTTTCCTCCACAGACTTTCTGTTACCATTATATCTACAGGGAAGCCGCCAGCGTTTCCGTAGATATAATTGACATGCTGCGATTTCCAAAACCGTGCCAGTTTTGAAAATCGCAGCGTGTCCGCGCTGCAGTTTTTAACCTATGGTGGGCATGGGATTCGCATGAATCCCATCCACTTTGCAATTACTGTATAATGCCACAATTTCCCGGCAGCGTTTCCAGCCTGTGGGGTCCCGTCCTTAGTATTAGCTCTGCTGTGCTTTGTAGAAACAGGAAATAGAGGTATAGGTCCCAGAAATAGGTACAGGAACTAGACATGGGTGACTGAATTGGAAATAGCAGATTTAGTTAAAACTAGTTCAATTAGTATAATGCATAGCTGGGGAAAATGCTGCCGTGTCACTTTAATGACAATAAGAACAACAAGTACAAAATTGGTTATTCAAAAGGATTCTTCACATTATAACGTTTTATGCTGTCATCCTGTTCCCATAAGGAAAGCCTGTACAAACTTGTGAGACAGCGAACACATTAAATAAACCACTTTAATCAGTCTTCTAAATAGACTCATTAGACATCCCTTTGGCACTGCACTTTTCTTCCTGACTCATTCCTGGAAGCCTAATTTGTAAAGCCCCATTGTATTCCAAGAAGAGAACATGGCTGCACTGCCTTTATATCCCCTGTATGGCTCCAGATTCCAAATAGTTGGGGAGTGATCACAGATAAACATGTGAATAAAGGTATAGCCATAGGAAGAAATGTTCTCCTATCGGGGGCCAAAGGTGTATCATTTTGGTTTTTGCCAGTGTATGTTTTTATACATTTTGTACAGGTCTATGGCACAACATAGTGTGCTGTGTTATTCTACAGAGAGATATCTAGTTACAAAAAAAAAAAAAAATTATATAATAAAATTGTATACAAAAATCTACCACAACAAACTACAGTGAGACCAGCCAGAATTGCACTGAAAAATGTTCTTCTTTGGAAACTTTTTCTCAAAGAAAATGGGCAGCATGTATAATATATGCTGGAACTGAAAATCTGACGAAATGTTGTGTGGATACATGGGTGGGCTTCTCAAGGTGGTGGTCTTCTGGAGAGCTTTCACTGTACATAGTTGGCCAGTCATACCCGCACAATAAATACAGTACTCTACATTCATACCTGGAAGTGTACATCTCTTTCCTTACATGGACTGCCTGAATACTTAGCACCGCTACGAATTGGTGGTACCAACATATGAAAAGCAGAGCTCTACATCAGAGTATGAAAGTAATGGGACCTGGCTGAAAAGTTTGTTTATTCACATACTAAGCGCCATTAGATTTGCTATTAGTAATAATCATTAACACCATAATATTTAATATTTTTAATCTTTGGAAACTGTCTCCAATTCTAAAAATTTCTTAAATGAATAGTACATGTTAATATATGAAACTTTGTAATAAATTTTATTAAAGAAATGTGTTTTTTTTCTCCATTTTTCAGGCAGAGCTACTTTCTACATATTATTATTGTTTATTTATATAACACCATTAATTCCATGGTGCTTTACATTTGGGGGGTTACATACAATACACAAACTATACAGGTAGCTATAATACTAACAATGACCGACTGGCACAATCTATGAGGGAAGGGGGATAGAGACAGAAAGAGAGGGGGAGACTGTTTAGATGGCGGTGTAGTGATAGTGTTATTGGAGGTTGTAGGCCTTCCTGAATAGGTGAGTCTTCAGGGCCTTCTTGAATCCTGTGATTGTGGGGGTCAGTCTTATGTGTCGTGGTAAGGAGTTCCAGAGTATGGGGGATGCACGGGAGAAATCTTGGAGACGGTTGTGTGAGGAGCGGATGAGGGCAGAGCGGAGTAGGAGGTCATTGGAGGATCTGAGGTTACGTGTGGGCAGGTAGCGGGAGATTATTTCAGAGATATATGGAGGGGACAGGTTGTGGATGGCTTTGTATGTTAGCGTTAGTAGCTTGAATTCAATTCTCTGGGCTATGGGTAGCCAGTGGAGGGACTGGCAGAGGGGAGCAGCCGATGAAGATGGAGGGGGAGAGGTGAATTGAACGAGCAGCACAGTTTAAGGTGGTCTGGAGGGGGGCGAGGGTGTTTGCTGGGAGTCTATGGAGAAGGGTATTGCAGTAGTCTAAGCGGGAGAATATTACATATTAGTCTATGAAGAGGGGACTTGGATACAGGAAAAACCATACTGAAATAATTGCCAACTCTTCACTCTGATATTCTGAATGCTTTTACCACCATGTTTGTAGATTAGATGCTATTTATACAGAGAATAAGGCAATAAATCAATTGAGTAGCAGCAGAGGAATCCTACTCCACCCCTCCCTTCTTCATAGAGCTCTATGTGCGACATGAATATGGAAACATTGTAATGTAAACAAGTAGTCAGATTGAAGATAAGGAGTACGAAAACAGTTTAATAAGTGGTGAAGTAAACAAATATCCTTAAGATATATTACTAAAGTTTCTTATATTTAAATACACTATCCATTTCTGAAAAGCTGTTTATAACTGGAGGTAAGCTTGAACATAATCCATAATGCTACATATTGTGCAGATGGAAAGCTGCGAGAAAGCTCTGGCCAGACTACAGTGACATTCATAAACAACAATTAAAGTACCGCTTTTTCCAGAATGAAATGTACCTACCATCGATGTCCAGCCAGAACATAATGAACACATAATACTTCTATTGAAATGCAGGATGGGAAACTGAAGAACAGCTAGTATTCACAAGATTGAGGTCATTTATATGGGTCAGCAAGTAAGACCCGGCCATTCGGAGTAGAGGATGTAGTTAGAATAACAAACTTATTTATTTTCACACAATAAACAAAGATTATCAAATGTTTACTGCATAACTGTACATAGAAAACTAACAATATACCCCAAAACTAAACAGTAAACTGTGTCATATTCTCCTCCCTTCTATAAGCAACTGCTGCCAACACTGTGCACTGCCAAAATGAGCTGGGCACTGGCAGTAATAAAAGAATATATTTTGGCCATGATGCATAACAAGAGGTGCTGGACAAGTTCCATAAGACACTTCTCTCTTTTCAGCACTGTAGATTAATAAACTATGTGTAACCACAGACGTTTCACATGCTGCTGGTTGATTTGTGTTAATGTACCGTAGCAAGTCCCAGAAGGAAAAATATATTCCTTGTGAAAATTAACTGGTGGCATTTTTAGTACCAAGATGACAGGATTAAACATCCCTAGTTGTTTCAGGAGGCCTAAGTTCTCATACCACCAGGATGTCTGCCCAGTAATTCCCCTGTTCCCAGGAACTATAAGGGTGCATTCACACAAAGTAAAATGGAGTGTAATTTGGAGTGTAATTTTTACACGTGTAAAAAATTTACGCACGTATTTTGGAGCGTTTTTTACACGTGGCGTTTACGGAGCGTTTTTTGGAGCGTTTACGGAGCGTGTTTTTCTACACGTGTAAACGCTCCAAAAAACGTTCCGTAAACACCACATGTAAAAAAAACGCTCCAAAATACACGTGTACATTTTTTACACGTGTAAAAATTACACTCCAAATTACACTCCATTTTACTCCGTGTGAATGTACCCTAAGGGTATAGTCACACCGTGTAATTTGGAGAGGAATTTGAAGTGGTCCTCCATCTCAAAGTCCTCTCCAAAAACTGGCTGTGTGGAATGACAAAGCAGAGCCTTGGCTTTTGCTACCAATGATTGGCAGGTTCAGAGTGGTTTTTGAAAATAATTTTGAGGTGTAAGGTTGCCTCAAATTCATCTTCAAATTACCATTTGTGAATATACCCTAATGGTAAATAAGTATTCTGTAAATTAATAAATATATAAATGAATATTTTATTTACCCGTTCATTATTTCAAGGTACCAGGGATACTGGCAGCAGAAACCGTCTCCATGAAAGAGATTTTCTATCACCCAACTCATGCTCTCCATTGAGTCAGTGATCTAAGACTAACATCCTCTATTATAAGAACCTCCCACTCCCGTATCCAAGACTTCTCCCGAGTTGCACAACTTCTCTAGAATGCTCTACCCCGGACAATCAGATTAACTCCCAATTTCTTCAGCTTCAAATGCAAACTAAAGACACATCTCTTCAGACAGGCCTATCACAATTCCCAATGTAAACCCTTACACAGTTAGCATCCCTAAAACAAACCCTGCTCTGTTCACGCTCCCACATTACCCCACAGGATGTGATGCTATATTGGACTGTAACTTTGTATATCCAGGAACCACCTGCACATGAACACTGACCTGGTGACAGCTCAAACAGCTTTATTTATGTGTAATGAAAGTAACCCCTATCATAAAAATGGCTTCTTCACTGTATATGCAATACCTCCTATACCTATATACCTCCTATGTCGTCCCTGTTACTTCTTGTGTCACCCCTTCTACCTCAGATTGTAAACTCTTGCGAGCAGGGCCCTCAGTCCCATTGTGTGAATTTACTGTTTCTCTGTAGTGTCTCTGTCTGCACTTGAACCCTACAATTTGTAAAGTGCTGCAAAATATTTTGTTCCTAAATAAAAAAAAAAATATATATTATTATTTTCTATAAATCAGGTTCATCAGCAGTTTTCCCACAATAAAAGCCAGTTCATTTTCCATATACATACTAGTGAAGTCACCTGGCTACGGTAATTTTGTAACTCCTAGAGATGCAGATGGATATACTTCATGCAAATAGCCTACCACAGTCTGTTCCCAGGTAAAGCAAATAATAAAGGCCCATTCATTATATACTGAACACTGTACTTAGATGTTACACTGGTGTAGTAGGAAAATCCACAAGGTGTGTTTGGTTACATACTAGACCAGGCCAGTTTTCCACCTGATATATTATAAAAGAGTTCAAGGAATGACAACAAAGGGACATTCATGTGTAACCAGGGTCTGAGACATAACACATAGAAGTATAGGATGTTCAGCCTCACCGTGCTGTGCCGTACATACACTATTGTATACACTGTATACATATTGGAAACTAAACCCTTACAGTGACATTAGTATGTACTGGCTCCTATCCCCTTACGGAAGGGCCCGATTTACATTAACATAAAAAATAAAAAAAATAAAAAAAAGATCCAAAGTATAATTTTTCTGTTTTGACAGTGTCAGGAACTGGACACATATTTAGAAACACTGGCTTTAGAGATTTTCTTATGTGGCCTGAATAAACACGTGTAATTATATTTTTGTCTCTATTTTGTCTACCTTACTATTAAAAACAATAGATGAAAAAAAGAAATGAATACCGTATATACTCGAGTATAAGTCGACCCCCCTAATTTTACCACAAAATATTGGGAAAACTTATTGACTCGAGTATAAGCCGGGGGGGGGGGGGATGTAGCAGCTACTGGAAAATTTCAAAAATTAAAATGTCAGAGTTTTTGGGTGCAGTAGTTGCTGGGGAAAAGGGGAAGGGGAGGGGGTGTTTTGGTTGTCTGTCTGCCCCTTCCCTGAGCTTGAGGACTGTTTTTTCTTCCCCCACTTGGAATTCAGCCTGGCTGAATATAGGGTATCTGCAGTGCTCCTAATAACCCCTTCCGGCGGAACAGGAGCACTGCAGATACCCTATATTCAGTAGACACAGGGATGCCTAATGTGTATGTGTTTCACAGTAATTTTCTACTTTTATATGTAATCTAGGGAAAGGAGTGATTTAGAACTTTTATTATATTTTTTTTAAAGCTTCTTTTTTTTCCCACTATTTTATGGCAGATTCTATACATTACTAATGCGGTTAGTTTCAAAGTGTAATCTACACTGATGGCGCTGGGTTCACACCAGCGTTCGGTCTCTGTTCTGTCAGACCGTGTCCAGCCGTGAGCGCCGGGAAGCGTTTTGTGCTCTCCGCGGCGAAACGTTTTTTTTTTTAACCGAACACAAAGTCGGACATGCAGTACTTTGTGTCCGGTTTTTAAAAATCGGTTTCGCCGCGGAGAGCACAAAACGCTCCCCAACGATCACGGCCGGACACGGTCTGACAGAACGGAGACCGAACGCTGGTGTGAACCCAGAGTCATCAGTGTAGATTACACTTTGGAAGTTCACATGAGGTTTTGTACTGTCACATTATTGCTACAAAATAAGTACACAAAGTTACTTCTTATCTACTATTTCATCATGCATTATGTTTGTCTTTCTAAAGCACATTTCTACTAATCTGTACAAAAAGAATTCTGGAAATGTGTCATAGGGGCTACGATAAAACCACTTTGGTAGTTTTTTTTATATCCATTTTCTTAAGGTGACACACAGGTCATTTTCTTTTCATTATGTGCATATTATTCGTATATTTTTCATTATGTGCATATTTTCACAATCCATATGAAAATCCATGGGATCCTTTTCTTCACTTGGGTCATGTGATCTCTTTCTGACTTGCTGGTATAGTTCACACGTAAAAACCTCCTGGCTTATTTTGGTCCTGAAAAAAACCGCTTCCTAATTAGGAAGCTTTTTTTTTTACATTGCCAAGCTTTTTTTGGAGCTTTTTTTTTGGTAAAAACCGCTTCCAAAAAAAGCCAGGCTGTTTTCCCCTCCCATAAAAGTGAATGGGCTAGAAAAACCGCTAGCGTTTTTTTGCAAAAAAACCGCAAGGTTTTTGCCTCCCATTCACTTCTATTGCTTTCTTCAGGCGGAAAACGCCTGAAGAAAGGTCATGTCGCTTCTTTTTTCAGCTAGCTGAAAAATAACTAGCGGAAAAAAAAAACTAGTGGAAAAAAAAAAGCTAGCGGAAAAAAAAAGCTAGCTGTTCACATAGAGCTCCATTGTAAAGGGGCTGATTTTGAAGCGAAATCCGCTGTCAAAAAACTCCCCTTTGCCCACGTGTGAACTAGCCCTCACTGTTTCTACAAAAGTCACGCTAGAGCTTCCCGAGACCTTATTTTTCTAAAGAGGATCTCTGGGGAAGGGGTTCATAGGTCATAATTTGCAATGGTGACTCTTTTGGCACAACCCCTTTTATAGAGGGTTGTGCCAATTCATTTTAAGAATGGTGTATGAAATGTTAGTCTAAAATTCTCTCCCCCAGGGAGAATTTGACAACTTACCCATGTCAGTTTTATGGTTTAGATATAGTACTTCTTTGGTGCATGGCCCTTTTTGTACCATATTATGGGTTCTGCTCTCATGCACCACTTTTTATGGAACTGGAGGGAGATCAATGTGTGCGAGGACAGAAGTGCCTTCACCCAACAAATTTACTATGTCTCACACCAGAAATCCTGAGTTATACCTGAAATGCACAACAGTTCCTGCCTGCCATAGATTTCTTTTCTGGCGCCTCATAATAATTCAGGTGCATCTCGCACCAGTGGCGGAATTAATTAATTTCCCCCATTGACTTTTCACCAAAAGAACCAAATCCTAGCATCATATGAAATACTATGGGTCACATCACTGCATTTTACAGTTTGATCAGCCATTGACATGAACACACACTGTGGATGTATTAAGGTGACCTTGCCATCTAAGTCTCAAGGGTGTAGAGCAGGCCAGTCTAGGTAAGGTGAAAGAGCTTTGCTTTATGATTGAACATCTCTCCATATAAGCCCTGTAATCATTACACATGACTATACATAAAGCAGGTTTTCTAGAAGACACCAACTAATCGGCCAGACAACACCCGAACACCCTCTGAAAGCCTTTTATCCACTTAATAACCTCAATGTGGCCGGTTGGGCAGTTCATCTCAGATCTTACAAGGATCACAGATCATTTTGTTTCATAAACAACTTTCTTCTTTATCAACCTTTGGAGCCATTTCAAATGGATAAGTCAGAAATTTTTTGTATGTCATTATAGGATTCGCTATATATTATATTTACCAATAACATTAACAACATAGCAGTGCCTTCAAATGACTGAAGACGTCTTCACAGGTATTGCTATCGTTCCTTAGCCTTGGAATTCCTAGATTAAATACTGTGCTCTTTGATGTCCCTGCCTTGAGTACATACCGTATACAGCTGGGGAACGTACTTCTTGTTCTTTGTTATGTTTGGTAGGGAGCAAAAAAGGAGGCATTAGAGCGAATAGAAGAGTACGACAAGTTGATTTTTTTCTGTGTTCAGGTTGGGCAAGTTTAATTATTCATAGACACAGGTTTATGCCGTATGGAACCAGATTTAATATATTAACACAGGTTATAACCATAGAACTGTGGAATGTGCTCCAGCAGGAACTTGTAATGATGGACATGACTGAGAAATTTAAAGTGAAATCCCTAATAAGTGTTGGATTAGTTCCCTTTATAATCCTAAACAATCTGATAATCCAGCAATGGAATAAAGTTCTAATTCCCTGGTACTTTCCTAATACTCTCATTGCAGAAAAAAACCAAAACAAAACAGTTGGGTGTAAACTTCCCATAATGGTATTTACTACAGACATTAAGCCGAAAGGGAATGCAGGGAGCTGTCAAGCCTGCAGAAATGTGCATGAAACAGTGGATGGCACACAGTGTAGCGAGACACCATTGCAAAATACGCAAAGTTAGGCAACGTAAAGTAAGTGCAACGTTAGGCCAGGTTCACATCTGCGTTGGGGCCATTCTGTTCCCCTTTCCACATGAAAAATGCAGAGAGAAATGTCCAGCAAACATCACTTTTCTCTCTGCGTTTTTCGTGCGTAAACTGAGGGGAAAATACATGGACCCCATTATAGTTTATGGGGTCCGCTGGTTTTCTAAGGTAACCGTTTTTTTTATGCGGATTAGGTTTCCGTTTGGGAGGGCCCATGCGCAGATGTGAACTAGGCTTTACCTAATAGAGTATACCTAACATTTACAGTAAGCCCACAAAATAAGCCAAAAACATTTGATACACACTGGCCCCACGCCTATTTCCAGAACTGTGGCATCCCGAACCCTGCAGAGACTTCAGTGGCCTGTGGCCATTGTGAGCATGCAGAGAATGAATGGGAATGGGAACACAGCAATGAGCATGGTTCTCTGCATTCACTGCTGTAGTACAAAAACAGCCAAGTGGACAAGTTTGTACTTTACAACTTATTTACTAACATTTTACCAATAGATGCTATGGTTAACCCTTGGCCTGATAGCCTCACATGTAGAACTATGACTGCAGCACGTAAAGTGGTCATCCGTGTATTTTTTGTTTATGAACTGTAAAACAAACAAAAAAAAAATATATACTTTATCAAATGTCGTCTTATTTCTATGACCCCCCCCTCTTCAGGTCCTCCAGTTCAGCGTTTGTTGTGTTACTGGCAGAATCCGGACTACTCCTGGGTTTGGGCACAGGCAATTCTATATACTGCTGGAAATGCTGCTGAATTCAGCGCACTGTCGGCTTTCCCGATCTGTGCCTCGGGTGAAGAGCTAGCGGTCCCGGTACCTTAGCGCTTTACAGTCAGAAGGGCGTTCCTGACAGTCTGTCAGGAACGTCCTTCTCCACAGCAGTGCCTATCATGCCGTACAGTGTGAGTGGGGAGGAACTCCCCCTCCGTCTGCTCACAGTGCTCGTCCATAGACGAGTATTATCAGGAGGGGAGGAGGCGTTCCCCCCTGCTCACACTGTACAGCGCGATAGGTACTTGTGTGGAGAAGGACGTTCCTGACAGACTGTCAGAAACGCCCTTCTGACTGTAAAGAGCTTCCGTACCGGGACTGCTAGCTCTTCACCCGGGGCACAAATCGGGAAAGCCGACAGTCACACTTTAAGGAGTGTGACTGTCTTCTGCAGTTTATTATCTAAGCCATCCACCTTCTCAATAATAGCCAATTAAAATACAATGAAGAAGACTAGTTTACATATTGAAATGAGCCAGATACCCTTCTCCTTCAAGCAAGTCAGGTGTCAATACAGAAACAGAGCAGGTACGGTTGTCTGAAATAGGACAACATTTGATAAAGTGCATCAGTTAGTTAGTTTTATTTCCAATTTATAGAGAATATTTATTTTGTTTTTCAACTGATTCACCTTTTAAATAAAGTTTCTCTATATTGCAGCACAATCCAGCACTGTTCTAGGTTATGTGCCTAAACGTGTCGGAGAATCACTATTAACACAATGATAAAAAGTGTCATAATACTGAATACATCCCCGGTAGCCTGGGTGACAGTGGCACTATAAAGATGTCACTCTATTACGTTGGTTTTTGAGTTTTCTATCCCCAGTACAAATGAAAAAAACAAGGAAACGAAAAATGCCTGTCAGCTCTGGCAAATGAGAATTCATGAGCAGCTTACTGTATAAACAAGTTTGTGCAGAGCAGGTTTGAGTAAAAGCAGACAAAGGGTTCAGCAAGTTCTGTCTTTCTTCATTTACCTGCTAGGTGAGCCAGAAATAAGCAGTCAGCAGATATCGCTGATCACCATTGTGCAAGACTGTGACCACAAACTACACCGCACAACTACCAGTTTGTTTAAGATAACTTTCTAAAAGCAAAAAACTAAAAATCCATATTGTAAATGATCATTTACTTACCTGCCATGGAACACAGAAAATGTGTGGTGTTATACATAGCTCTGTATCTTAGAGCAAGTGCCCCGAACATCAGGCAGAAAAAGAAAGCAGTAAATGGACTGTCATTGTTGTCTATCACCACTGACTTTCGTAGTAGTAAGATCGATGGAGCACTGCGGTGGCCATGGTACTATAGTCATATGTACTAAAACTCCATAATTCCCAAATGTGTAGCTGTATCTGGGCCAGCCTTAGCCTATAAGGTGCGCTGTCTGAAATTTTCCTTTGGTGAATTACATTTACCATCATTACTTATGGCTGCTTTTGTTTACACTGTAAGTTTTTAAGTCTGTTTTTATATTACGTCCTGTGCTCGCTTGGCATTGAAAAGACCACAGCACTTGTCTTCTCAACAGCTGATCAGTCGGGTAACAGTTCTCGGACCTCCACCCATTGTATTCTGATGAACTATCCTAAGAATAGGTCAATCAATAATATAGTCCTGGAAAATTCCTTTAGGCTAAGGCCTGACGTTTCAGAAACACAGCAGTTTTTGTTGCAGATTTTGCTGCAGTTTTTAAGCCACAGTCAGGAATGGATTTAACAGAAGGGAAACGTCTAAAAGCTTCCTTTATATTTTCCATTCCTTTACAAGCCACTCCTGACTTTGGCTCAAAAATCTGCAGCAAAATCTGCAACAAAACACAATGCGTTCCAGCAATGTGGGGTCTTAGCCAAAGGCCCCACTTTGCAGAAACCCAGCATTTTTTGTTTCAGATTTTGCTGCAGTTTTTAGTAAACATTCTTATCTTTGGCTCAAAAAACAACAGCAAAGTCTGCAACAAAAAAAAGCTGTGTTTCGGCAACATTTGAGATGAGCGAATACTATTGGAAATGGCTGTTTCGAATAGCACGCTCCCATAGGAATTAATGGATGCAGCCAGCGCGCAGGGGGTTAAGCTGCATCCATTCATTCCTATGGGAGCGTGCTATTCGAAACGGCCGTTTCGAATAGTATTCGCTCATCTTTAGGCAACATGGTGAAGCCCCACGTTGTGGAAACACAGCTTTTATTTTATTGCAGATTTTGGTGCGTTTTTTGAGCCAAAGCCAAGAATGTCTACAAAAGGATTGGTGAATATACAGGAAGTTCTTATACTTCTACCTTCTCCTCAATCCATGTCTAGCTTTTTTTTTTTTTTTTTTTAAAAACCGCAACAAGATCTGCAAAAAAAAAAAAACCAAAACGCATTGCAGTTCTTCCCGAGGCTCTTTAGACAGAAAGTTTGCAGAGGAAATCACAGAATGTTTGCACCGCGGTTATTACTGGAAAGTGGGCATGGGATTCGCAATCCTTTATCACCTGTGCAGTTTGCTTTGGGCAGCGTAAAGACTAGAGATGAGCGAACAGTGTTCTATCGAACTCATGTTCGATCGGATATTAGGCTGTTCGGCATGTTCGAATCGAATCGAACACCGCGTGGTAAAGTGCGCCATTACTCGATTCCCCTCCCACCTTCCCTGGCGCCTTTTTTGCTCCAATAACAGCGCTGGGTAGGTGGGACAGGAACTACGACACCGGTGACGTTGAAAAAAGTAGGCAAAACCCATTGGCTGCCGAAAACATGTGACCTCTAATTTAAAAGAACAGCGACGCCCAGCTTCGCGTCATTCTGAGCTTGCAATTCACCGAGGACGGAGGTTTCCGTCCAGCTAGCTAGGGCTTAGATTCTGGGTAGGCAGGGACAGGCTAGGATAGGAAGGAGAAGACAACCAACAGCTCTTGTAAGAGCTAAATTCCAGGGAGAAGCTTGTCAGTGTAACGTGGCACTGACGGGCTCAATCGCCGCAACCCAGCTTTCCCAGGATCCTGAATGGAATACACTGTCAGTGTATTCCCGTATACCCGATATATACCCCGATACCCGTTCCAACGGTGTGCCCCCCCACCTTCACCCCAGAAATACCCTGCAAGTCCCCTAGCAATAGAATTGGGGCTATATACACCCACAATTTTTACTACTGGTATACAGTGCCATTGTCTGACTGGGAATTCAAAGAATATATTGGGAATACAAATACCCTCATTTCTTGCTACTGCCATATAGTGCCAGTTTCTGACTGGTAATTCAAAGAATATATTGGGGTTACGTGCACCCACAATTTTTACTACTGGTATACAGTGCCATTGTCTGACTGGGAATTCAAAGAATATATTGGGAATACAAATACCCTCATTTCTTGCTACTGCCATATAGTGCCAGTGTCTGACTGGGAATTCAAAGAATATATTGGGGTTACGTGCACCCACAATTTTTACTACTGGTATACAGTGCCATTGTCTGACTGGGAATTCAAAGAGTATATTGGGAATACAAATACCCTCATTTCTTGCTACTGCCATATAGTGCCAGTTTCTGACTGGGAATTCAAAGAATATATTGGGGTTACGTGCACCCACAATTTTTACTACTGGTATACAGTGCCATTGTCTGACTGGGAATTCAAAGAATATATTGGGGTTATAAATACCCTCATTTCTTGCTACTGCCATATAGTGCCAGTTTCTGACTGGGAATTCAAAGAATATATTGGGGTTACGTGCACCCACAATTTTTACTACTGGTATACAGTGCCATTGTCTGACTGGGGATTCAAAGAGTATATTGGGAATACAAATACCCTCATTTCTTGCTACTGCCATATAGTGCCAGTTTCTGACTGGGAATTCAAAGAATATATTGGGGTTACGTGCACCCACAATTTTTACTACTGGTATACAGTGCCATTGTCTGACTGGGAATTCAAAGAGTATATTGGGAATACAAATACCCTCATTTCTTGCTACTGCCATATAGTGCCAGTTTCTGACTGGGAATTCAAAGAATATATTGGGGTTACGTGCACCCACAATTTTTACTACTGGTATACAGTGCCATTGTCTGACTGGGAATTCAAAGAATATATTGGGGTTATAAATACCCTCATTTCTTGCTACTGCCATATAGTGCCAGTTTCTGACTGGGAATTCAAAGAATATATTGGGGTTACGTGCACCCACAATTTTTACTACTGGTATACAGTGCCATTGTCTGACTGGGAATTCAAAGAATATATTGGGGTTATAAATACCCTCATTTCTTGCTACTGCCATATAGTGCCAGTTTCTGACTGGTAATTCAAAGAATATATTGGGGTTACGTGCACCCACAATTTTTACTACTGGTATACAGTGCCATTGTCTGACTGGGAATTCAAAGAGTATATTGGGAATACAAATACCCTCATTTCTTGCTACTGCCATATAGTGCCAGTGTCTGACTGGGAATTCAAAGAATATATTGGGGTTACGTGCACCCACAATTTTTACTACTGGTATACAGTGCCATTGTCTGACTGGGAATTCAAAGAGTATATTGGGAATACAAATACCCTCATTTCTTGCTACTGCCATATAGTGCCAGTTTCTGACTGGGAATTCAAAGAATATATTGGGGTTACGTGCACCCACAATTTTTACTACTGGTATACAGTGCCATTGTCTGACTGGGAATTCAAAGAGTATATTGGGAATACAAATACCCTCATTTCTTGCTACTGCCATATAGTGCCAGTTTCTGACTGGGAATTCAAAGAATATATTGGGGTTACGTGCACCCACAATTTTTACTACTGGTATACAGTGCCATTGTCTGACTGGGAATTCAAAGAATATATTGGGGTTATAAATACCCTCATTTCTTGCTACTGCCATATAGTGCCAGTTTCTGACTGGGAATTCAAAGAATATATTGGGGTTACGTGCACCCACAATTTTTACTACTGGTATACAGTGCCATTGTCTGACTGGGAATTCAAAGAGTATATTGGGAATACAAATACCCTCATTTCTTGCTACTGCCATATAGTGCCAGTTTCTGACTGGGAATTCAAAGAATATATTGGGGTTACGTGCACCCACAATTTTTACTACTGGTATACAGTGCCATTGTCTGACTGGGAATTCAAAGAGTATATTGGGAATACAAATACCCTCATTTCTTGCTACTGCCATATAGTGCCAGTTTCTGACTGGGAATTCAAAGAATATATTGGGGTTACGTGCACCCACAATTTTTACTACTGGTATACAGTGCCATTGTCTGACTGGGAATTCAAAGAGTATATTGGGAATACAAATACCCTCATTTCTTGCTACTGCCATATAGTGCCAGTTTCTGACTGGGAATTCAAAGAATATATTGGGGTTACGTGCACCCACAATTTTTACTACTGGTATACAGTGCCATTGTCTGACTGGGAATTCAAAGAATATATTGGGGTTATAAATACCCTCATTTCTTGCTACTGCCATATAGTGCCAGTTTCTGACTGGGAATTCAAAGAATATATTGGGGTTACGTGCACCCACAATTTTTACTACTGGTATACAGTGCCATTGTCTGACTGGGAATTCAAAGAGTATATTGGGAATACAAATACCCTCATTTCTTGCTACTGCCATATAGTGCCAGTTTCTGACTGGGAATTCAAAGAATATATTGGGGTTACGTGCACCCACAATTTTTACTACTGGTATACAGTGCCATTGTCTGACTGGGAATTCAAAGAGTATATTGGGAATACAAATACCCTCATTTCTTGCTACTGCCATATAGTGCCAGTTTCTGACTGGGAATTCAAAGAATATATTGGGGTTACGTGCACCCACAATTTTTACTACTGGTATACAGTGCCATTGTCTGACTGGGAATTCAAAGAATATATTGGGGTTATAAATACCCTCATTTCTTGCTACTGCCATATAGTGCCAGTTTCTGACTGGGAATTCAAAGAATATATTGGGGTTACGTGCACCCACAATTTTTACTACTGGTATACAGTGCCAATTTCTAACTAGGAATTCAAAATGCGCAAGGCTCCCGGAAAGGGACGTGGACGAGGCCGTGGGCGAGGTCGGGGGAATGGTTCTGGGGAGCAAGGTAGCAGTGAAGCCACAGGGCGTCCCGTGCCTACTCCTGTGGGGCAGCAAGCATTGCGCCACTCCACAGTGCCAGGGTTGCTTGCCACATTAACTAAACTGCAGGGTACAAACCTTAGTAGGCCCGAGAACCAGGAACAGGTCTTGCAATGGCTGTCAGAGAACGCTTACAGCACATTGTCCAGCAGCCAGTCAGACTCTGCCTCCTCTCCTCCTATTACCCAACAGTCTTGTCTTCCTTCCTCCCAAAATTCCGAAGCTTTACAGAACAATAACCCAAACTGTCCCTGCTCCCCAGAGCTGTTCTCCGCTCCTTTCATTGTCCCTCAACCTGCCTCTCCACGTCACGATTCCACGAACCTAACAGAGGAGCATCTGTATCCAGATGCTCAAACACTAGAGTCTCCTCCATCTCCGTTCGATTTGGTGGTGGATGACCAGCAACCCACCCTCATCGACGATGATGTGACGCAGTTGCCGTCAGGGCATCCAGTTGACCGGCGCATTGTGCGGGAGGAGGAGATGAGACAGGAGTTGGAAGAGGAAGTGGTGGATGATGAGGACACTGACCCGACCTGGACAGGGGGGATGTCAAGCGGGGAAAGTAGTGTGGATGTTGAGGCAGGTGCAGCACCAAAAAGGGTAGCTAGAGGCAGAGGCAGAGGTCAGCAGCTTAGGCGAAGCCAGGCCACACCCGGAATCTCCCAAGATGTTCCAGTTCGTACCCAGCCCCGAAAAACTCCCACCTCGAGGGCACGTTTCTCGAAGGTGTGGAGTTTTTTCAAGGAATGCGCCGAGGACAGATATAGTGTTGTCTGCACAATTTGCCTCTCGAAATTGATTAGGGGCTCTGAGAAGAGCAACCTGTCCACCACTTCAATGCGCCGTCATTTGGAATCCAAGCACTGGAATCAGTGGCAGGCAGCAACGGCAGGACAAAGGCCGACTGCCGTTCACGCCACTGCCACTGCCTCTGCCTCTGCCTCTGCCACTGCCACTGCTGACTGTGCTGGCGATGCACTCCAGAGGACGAGCCAGGACACCACTTCATCTGCCTCCGCCACTTTGTTGACTTCTACCTCATCCTCCCCTGGTCCTGTCTTATCTCCTTCTCCTGCACCATCAAAGGCACCATCAGGCGTTTCTTTACAACAACCCACCATCTCTCAGACATTGGAGCGGCGGCAGAAATACACTGCTAACCACCCACACGCGCAAGCCTTGAACGCCAACATCGCTAAACTGCTGGCCCAGGAGATGTTGGCGTTCCGGCTTGTTGAAACTCCCGCCTTCCTGGACCTGATGGCAACTGCGGCACCTCGCTATGCCGTCCCTAGCCGTCACTACTTCTCCCGGTGTGCCGTCCCCGCCTTGCACCAGCACGTGTCACTCAACATCAGGCGGGCCCTTAGTTCCGCGCTTTGCACAAAGGTCCACTTGACCACCGACGCGTGGACAAGTGCATGCGGACAGGGACGCTACATTTCACTGACGGCACACTGGGTGAATGTAGTTGAGGCTGGGACTGCTTCCCAAACTGGCCCGGTGTACCTCGTCTCCCCGCCTAACATTCCTGGCAGGGACACGAGAAGAACACCCCCCTCCTCCTCCTCCTCCTCTACCGCCTCCTCCTCCGCCACCGCCTCCTCCTCCGCTGTTAGATTGACCCCAGCTACGAGTTGGAAACGTTGCAGCACTGGCGTTGGTAGACGTCAGCAGGCTGTGCTGAAGCTGATCAGCTTGGGGGACAGACAGCACACTGCCTCCGAGGTGAGGGATGCCCTCCTCGATGAGACGGCAATATGGTTTGAGCCGCTGCACCTGGGCCCAGGCATGGTCGTTTGTGATAACGGCCGGAACCTGGTAGCAGCTCTGGAGCTTGCCGGACTCCAACATGTTCCATGCCTGGCCCACGTCTTCAACCTAGTGGTGCAACGTTTCCTAAAGAGCTACCCCAATGTTCCAGAGCTACTGGTGAAAGTGCGGCGCATGTGCGCCCACTTTCGCAAGTCGACAGTAGCCGCTGCTAGCTTAAAATCTCTCCAGCAACGCCTGCATGTGCCACAACACCGGCTTTTGTGCGACGTCCCCACACGCTGGAACTCAACGTTTCAGATGTTGAATAGAGTGGTTGAGCAGCAGAGACCTTTGATGGAATACCAGCTACAAAACCCTAGGGTGCCACAAAGTCAGCTGCCTCAGTTTCACATCCATGAGTGGCCATGGATGAGAGACCTTTGTGACATCCTACGGGTCTTTGAGGAGTCCACAAGGAGGGTGAGCTCTGAGGATGCGATGGTGAGCCTTACAATCCCGCTCTTGTGTGTTCTGAGAGAATCCCTGATTGACATCAGGGATAACTCAGATCACACAGAGGAGTTAGGGATAGCATCCGATCCGTCACAGCTGGAGAGTAGGTCCACACATCTGTCCGCTTCACTGCGTTTAATGGAGGAGGAGGAGGAGGAGGAGGAGGAGGAAGAAGAGTTGTCCGATGATGTGATGGTGATACAGGAGGCTTCCGGGCAACTTCGAATCGTCCCATTGTTGCAGCGCGGATGGGTAGACATGGAGGATGAGGAGGAAATGGAGATTGAACTTTCCGGTGGGGCCAGAGGAGTCATGCCAACTAACACTGTGGCAGACATGGCTGAGTTCATGTTGGGGTGCTTTACAACCGACAAGCGTATTGTCAAAATCATGGAGGACAACCAGTACTGGATCTTTGCTATCCTTGACCCCCGGTATAAAAACAACATCTCGTCTTTTATTCCGGTAGAGGGGAGGGCCAATCGCATCAATGCTTGCCACAGGCAATTGGTGCAGAATATGATGGAGATGTTTCCAGCATGTGACGTTGGCGGCAGGGAGGGCAGTTCCTCCAGTAGGCAACCAAGTTCTCACCGGTCCACACAAACGAGGGGCACACTGTCTAAGGTCTGGGACACCTTGATGGCACCCCCTCGCCAAAGTGCCGCCACGGAGGGTCCTAGTGTCACCAGGCGTGAGAAGTATAGGCGCATGTTGCGGGAATACCTTTCCGACCACAGCCCTGTCCTCTCCGACCCCTCTGCGCCCTACACGTATTGGGTGTCGAAGTTGGACCTGTGGCTTGAACTTGCCCTATATGCCTTGGAGGTGCTGTCCTGTCCTGCCGCCAGCGTCCTATCTGAGAGGGTGTTCAGTGCAGCCGGTGGCATCATCACTGACAAGCGCACCCGTCTGTCAGCTGAGAGTGCCGACCGGCTCACTTTGATAAAAATGAACCACCACTGGGTAGAGCCGTCATTTTTGTGCCCACCTGTGTAAAGCACCCCAACATGAAACTCCATGTCTGTACTCAACCTCTCCAATTCCTCCGCATCCTCATACTCATCCACCATAAGCGTTGCACAATTCTGCTAATACTAGGCTCCCTCCACCCTGATTTCCCCCAACTCTGCTGGTTAGAGGCTCCCTCCACCATGAATTTGCCCAAACTGGGCTGTTTAGAGGCTCCCTCCACCATGATTTGGTCCAAACTGGGTTTTTTAGAGGCTCCCTCCACCATGAATTTGCCCAAACTGGGCTGTTTAGAGGCTCCCTCCACCATGAATTGGTCCAAACTGGGCTGGTTAGAGGCTCCCTCCACCATGAATTTCCCAAAACTTGGCTGTTTAGAGGCTCCCTCCACCATGAATTTGCCCAAACTGGGCTGTTTAGAGGCTCCCTCCACCATTAATTGGTCCAAACTGGGCTGGTTAGAGGCTCCCTCCACCATGAATTTGCCCAAACTGGGGTGGTTAGAGGCTCCCTCCACCATTAATTGGTCCAAACTGGGCTGGTTAGAGGCTCCCTCCACCATGAATTTCCCAAAACTTGGCTGTTTAGAGGCTCCCTCCACCATTAATTGGTCCAAACTGGGCTGGTTAGAGGCTCCCTCCACCATGAATTTGCCCAAACTGGGCTGTTTAGAGGCTCCCTCCACCATTAATTGGTCCAAACTGGGCTGGTTAGAGGCTCCCTCCACCATGAATTTGCCCAAACTGGGCTGTTTAGAGGCTCCCTCCACCATGAATTGGTCCAAACTGGGGTGGTTAGAGGCTCCCTCCACCATGAATTGGTCCAAACTGGGGTGGTTAGAGGCTCCCTCCACCATTAATTGGTCCAAACTGGGCTGGTTAGAGGCTCCCTCCACCATGAATTTGCCCAAACTGGGGTGGTTAGAGGCTCCCTCCACCATTAATTGGTCCAAACTGGGCTGGTTAGAGGCTCCCTCCACAATTAATTGGTCCAAACTGGGCTAATTAGAGGCTCCCTCCACCATGAATTGGTCCAAACTGGGTTTTTTAGAGGCTCCCTCCACCATGAATTTGCCCAAACTGGGCTGTTTAGAGGCTCCCTCCACCATGAATTGGTCCAAACTGGGCTGGTTAGAGGCTCCCTCCACCATGAATTTCCCAAAACTTGGCTGTTTAGAGGCTCCCTCCACCATTAATTGGTCCAAACTGGGCTGGTTAGAGGCTCCCTCCACCATTAATTGGTCCAAACTGGGCTGGTTAGAGGCTCCCTCCACCATTAATTGGTCCAAACTGGGCTGGTTAGAGGCTCCCTCCACCATGAATTTCCCAAAACTTGGCTGTTTAGAGGCTCCCTCCACCATTAATTGGTCCAAACTGGGCTGGTTAGAGGCTCCCTCCACCATGAATTTGCCCAAACTGGGCTGTTTAGAGGCTCCCTCCACCATGAATTGGTCCAAACTGGGTTTTTTAGAGGCTCCCTCCACCATTAATTGGTCCAAACTGGGCTGGTTAGAGGCTCCCTCCACAATTAATTGGTCCAAACTGGGCTAATTAGAGGCTCCCTCCACCATGAATTGGTCCAAACTGGGTTTTTTAGAGGCTCCCTCCACCATGAATTTGCCCAAACTGGGCTGTTTAGAGGCTCCCTCCACCATGAATTGGTCCAAACTGGGCTGGTTAGAGGCTCCCTCCACCATGAATTGGTCCAAACTGGGGTGGTTAGAGGCTCCCTCCACCATTAATTGGTCCAAACTGGGCTGGTTAGAGGCTCCCTCCACCATTAATTGGTCCAAACTGGGCTGGTTAGAGGCTCCCTCCACCATGAATTTGCCCAAACTGGGGTGGTTAGAGGCTCCCTCCACCATTAATTGGTCCAAACTGGGCTGGTTAGAGGCTCCCTCCACAATTAATTGGTCCAAACTGGGCTAATTAGAGGCTCCCTCCACCATGAATTGGTCCAAACTGGGTTTTTTAGAGGCTCCCTCCACCATGAATTTGCCCAAACTGGGCTGGTTAGAGGCTCCCTCCACAATTAATTGGTCCAAACTGGGCTAATTAGAGGCTCCCTCCACCATGAATTGGTCCAAACTGGGTTTTTTAGAGGCTCCCTCCACCATGAATTTGCCCAAACTGGGCTGTTTAGAGGCTCCCTCCACCATTAATTGGTCCAAACTGGGCTGGTTAGAGGCTCCCTCCACCATGAATTTGCCCAAACTGGGGTGGTTAGAGGCTCCCTCCACCATTAATTGGTCCAAACTGGGCTGGTTAGAGGCTCCCTCCACCATGAATTTCCCAAAACTTGGCTGTTTAGAGGCTCCCTCCACCATTAATTGGTCCAAACTGGGCTGGTTAGAGGCTCCCTCCACCATGAATTTGCCCAAACTGGGCTGTTTAGAGGCTCCCTCCACCATTAATTGGTCCAAACTGGGCTGGTTAGAGGCTCCCTCCACCATGAATTTGCCCAAACTGGGCTGTTTAGAGGCTCCCTCCACCATGAATTGGTCCAAACTGGGGTGGTTAGAGGCTCCCTCCACCATGAATTGGTCCAAACTGGGGTGGTTAGAGGCTCCCTCCACCATTAATTGGTCCAAACTGGGCTGGTTAGAGGCTCCCTCCACAATTAATTGGTCCAAACTGGGCTAATTAGAGGCTCCCTCCACCATGAATTGGTCCAAACTGGGTTTTTTAGAGGCTCCCTCCACCATTAATTGGTCCAAACTGGGCTGGTTAGAGGCTCCCTCCACAATTAATTGGTCCAAACTGGGCTAATTAGAGGCTCCCTCCACCATGAATTGGTCCAAACTGGGTTTTTTAGAGGCTCCCTCCACCATGAATTTGCCCAAACTGGGCTGTTTAGAGGCTCCCTCCACCATTAATTGGTCCAAACTTGGCTGTTTAGAGGCTCCCTCCACCATGAATTTGCCCAAACTGGGCTGTTTAGAGGCTCCCTCCACCATTAATTGGTCCAAACTGGGCTGGTTAGAGGCTCCCTCCACCATGAATTTGCCCAAACTGGGGTGGTTAGAGGCTCCCTCCACCATTAATTGGTCCAAACTGGGCTGGTTAGAGGCTCCCTCCACCATTAATTGGTCCAAACTGGGCTGGTTAGAGGCTCCCTCCACCATGAATTTGCCCAAACTGGGCTGTTTAGAGGCTCCCTCCACCATGAATTGGTCCAAACTGGGCTGGTTAGAGGCTCCCTCCACCATGAATTTCCCAAAACTTGGCTGTTTAGAGGCTCCCTCCACCATTAATTGGTCCAAACTGGGCTGGTTAGAGGCTCCCTCCACCATGAATTGGTCCAAACTGGGGTTTTTAGAGGCTCCCTCCACCATGAATTGGTCCAAACTGGGGTTTTTAGAGTCTCCCTCCACCATGAATTGGTCCAAACTGGGGTTTTTAGAGTCTCCCTCCACCATGAATTGGTCCAAACTGGGGTTTTTAGAGGCTCCCTCCACCATGAATTTGCCCAAACTCTGCTGGTTAGAGGCTCAATCCACCCTGATTTTCAAAACAAATGTTGGTGCCAACCTCAACTTACTACAAGGGCCAAATTCACTGCTGGTGACAAGCTCTCCTCACTGCAAGTGCCAAATACACATGTTTCAAGGTGTTTTCCTACTGTCAGAGAGGTGGTATTGAGTGTGTAAAGTGTGTAGTTGTTAGGCTGTGATGTTGGGGTAATAGAGGGTCTTTGGTGTGTTAGATGCCCCCAGACATGCTTCCCCTGCTGTCCCAGTGTCATTCCAGAGGTGTTGGCATCATTTCCTGGGGTGTCATAGTGGACTTGGTGACCCTCCAGACACGGATTTGGGTTTCCCCCTTAACGAGTATCTGTTCCCCATAGACTATAATGGGGTTCGAAACCCGTTCGAACACACGAACATTGAGCGGCTGTTCGAATCGAATTTCGAACCTCGAACATTTTAGTGTTCGCTCATCTCTAGTAAAGACCCTTTAAACAAGCTTATATCTACTAGTTGTACCATTTTCCCACATACCGCCACTAACTGGAACAGGCAATCTAAAAGTCATGGCCACATCACTGCCATGATCACAATTCCTACTTTTAAGATGTCAAGGCTAAACCTAGCTATTTGGCCCTGAACAGACAGGTTTACATGAAAACATTCCCACATTTAGACATGTATTACAGTCAGTAGAAATCTGGGACTTCTTGGACCAAGCCACTTCACATCTCATTACATTTTTTATGGCTTACAATCTGAAGCTTCATGGCAAGACATATAGTGAAGCCGATAAATGGCTGGTGTACTGGCAGCCATTAAAGGGTCACATTGTTAAGCTAAATAGTTAAAAAACAAGTATTTTCAAACACATGCATTGAAGGCTGGAATGCCATAAGTACAGCGAGTATATTAGATTGTAGCCTGTAATTTCCCAAGGAAATGATACACCAAATACAAGCACAGCACATTTTCCAAGGCTGTGACTCCACAGGTCAATTTTCAACAAGCCAAGTGCCCAAATCATGTGAAACATGAAAAACATGAAATGCTAGGAATTGAAAATATTATGGATTTTGCTTTTTTTTTTTTTTTTCACTTTCTGTATTTATGTTATGTCCTCATCATTTAAAAAGGACTTATAATGAGAGTAGTTAGTGTCGCTACTAAGCATGTACATGGCACATACACCAAAGAAAGTTGGAACATACTATGTGGCTAAATATAATGAAAATGGACAATGTCAACCAATGATTTCACTAACTTATTGTAATGCAGCAGGTGTAGACCCACCAAGTTAACAAACCAGTTTGACTTTAACCTTTAACTATTAATCCTTGATATTGATTAGGAACTAGGTCACTACCCCTAGTAGTCCCAATGTTAATGACAGATGACCTAGGCAGGTCAATAAATGGCAATACACAACACCAAAGGGAACAGGCAGAGATGTGGTCATCTGACAAGACAAGGTCAGGGCAGACAGAGTTTGTTTGTCAAAGTAATCCAGGCAGAGGTCAGGCCAGGCGGCACAGGATCATCTGCGAGATACAGATCCATATGCAAGAGACAGGCAGACTACAGAACAACACCCACAGCACACTGGCAGGTCAAGCTCCTGTTACAGAATCTATGCCAAGTAGCCTAAAGATGCAAGAGCTTGTCTAGAAGCAGAATGTAAGGCTTAAAGGGGTTTACCCATGAATATAACTCAATTTCAATTTGTGGACAATTAAAACTTAAACATTTTTGCAAATATAAATAGTTAAATATGTTGCAGAGCTTTATAGATTTTCTCTATCTATTTTAGTGGTGACAGTCTTTTGTCTTGATTGGTTTCCAATGGATACCACCATGAATGCATGATATTTCTATGGCCTGGCACTTGGCGGAAATCCAGCTATGATTTCCTAATTTGTTACACAGAAACACAGAGCCTCCAGATATACTGCAGTCTGTCACTATTGGCTTTATGATGAATTGAACAGTTCTTTGCATCCTCTAACAACAGATTTGAGGCATCTAATGCAGAGAAATGTACTGGATATACAAGCTGGACACTCAGCTCACCAATGGTTTTAACAAAACTTTATGAACTGATCAGCTTGGGTGTTGGGATCCCGACTTGAAATGTGTTTGGGCCAAAAATGGGCATTAAGTGAACTGGTGAACATATTTTACCTTTGTCCTATTTATCCATGTCCCATCTTTAATTGGAAGGAGGGGTTTGTTCCCCAGGGATATGCAAAATTAGTTGAACGTCCAATAAAGACTTTTTTTTTTTTTTTTTTACGCAACTGATGCAAGAGCCTGGAATTTTTAATCTCAGTATCTTGAGGTTTATTTTTTTTTCTTCTATTACTCAGAAACAGGCAGAGACAGAA
The DNA here is from genome assembly GCF_031893055.1 of Leptodactylus fuscus. NCBI lineage: Eukaryota > Metazoa > Chordata > Amphibia > Anura > Leptodactylidae > Leptodactylus > Leptodactylus fuscus. Next base: position 199,558,159 of record NC_134266.1, on the reverse strand, counting down.
CATGCAAAAGATGATAAACCAGCCAAATAACAAAATCGTGGTCGGATTTAGGACGTAGAAAGTTCCAGGGGCAACACGGTGGCTCAGTGATTAGCACTTCAGATTTGCAGCACTGGAGTCATGGGTTTAAATCCCGCCAGGAACAACATCTGCAAGGAGTTTGTGTGGATTTCCTCCCATTCTACAAAGACATACTATTAGGGGAAAAAAAAATGTACATTGTGATCCCTATATGGGGCTCACAATCTACAAAAAAAAAAAAAAAAAAAGTTCCTGCATTTATGATTGTATCACTTGGCGACAAATTAGTAAAAGACGACTGTCCCCACTAAAGAGGATTAGAAAAAAAAAAATTAAAACTGTGCAAAATTCTTAATTATTTAAATTTACAAAAACCTTTAACTTTCGGTTAAAAAGTTTTTTTTTTTTCGTTTTTTTTTTCAGCGAGAGCCAATAGTGGATTGTGTAGAAGTATAAATACTCCCTATATATTTCCCATTCCTTTTGTAGCCATTGCTTGCTTTGACTTAAAAAACACAGCAAAGTCTGTAACAAAAATACCTGCGTTTCCAAAACCTGGGGACTCAGTCATAAAGTTGCTTAAAGGGATTCTACCATTAAAAAACTATTTTTTCTAGGTAACACGTCGGAATAGCCTTTAGAAAGGCTATTTGTCGCCTACCTTTGGAAGTGCTCTCCGCCGCGCCGTTCGTTCGAAATACCGGTTTGTACCGGTATGCTAATTAGCTCTCTCGCATCAATGGGGGCGTCCCCCAGCGCATGAGATGCGATGGAGGCGTCCCCATTGCTGCTCGAAAACCGACTGCAGCGTCGCCTCTGTGTTCTTCTGTATCCTCCCCTTCCTTCTTCAACTTGATGTCGGACGCCTGCGCAGTACGCTCTGTTCGGCGAAGTTTGTCGAACGTACTGCGCATTCCCGCGGCCATAGTGCCGACACCGCAATTTCGCGCATGCGCAGTACGTTCCTCGAAGTCTACGCCGAACAGAGCGTACTGCGCAGGCGTCCGACATCAAGCCGAAGAAGGAAGGGGAGGATACAAAAGAACATAGAGGCGGCGCTGCAGTCGGTTTTCGAGCAGCAATGGGGACACCCCCATTGCATCTCCTGCGCTGCGGGACGCCCCCATCGCTGCGAGAGAACTAATTAGCATACCGATACAAACCGATATTTCAAACGAACGGCGCGGCGGAGAGCACTTCCAAAGGTAGGAGATGAATAGCCTTTCTAAAGGCTATTCCGACGTGTTACCCAGAAAAAATAGTTTTTTAATGGTAGAATCCCTTTAAAAGGGTTGTCCAGTTTCAGGAAATAAATTATTGTTTTTATAACAAAATGTTAGACATGTTTTCTAATATAATTTTTGTGTCTCATGGTTATCTGCTTGCTGTCATTTCCATTGCAATTACCGCCACTAAAGAAGATCAAATCAATTAAGTTTATAAAGGGAATCTACATTGGAATATTAGTACACGGCATGAACTGGATAATTCAGTATACTTTAATACTTAGAATATTTTATCTATCTATATGGTCTGACCTCTGGACCTCCAAATGATTCTATGAATAAAGGGGCTGCTGTTTGATAAATTTGGCACATGTTAGACTCCTTCAGACTCATTCTTTATAACATCTCTTGGATGATATACTGTAGACTAGTATCGTGCACCAAAAAAACTGAAGTAAGGCTAAGGCCCCACAGGGTGATGCGCTGCGGGAAAGAACGCAGCGGCAACGCATTGCGGTTCTTCCCGTAGCGCTGTAAACAGAAAGTTTTCAGACTTTTCCTCTGCAGACTTTCTGTTACAATTATATCTATGGGGAAACCGATGGTGATTTTTACCGCACAGTGATTTTTACCGCACAGTAATTTTTACCGCAAAGTGGGCATGGGATTCACAAGAATCCCATCTACTTTGCAGAGACGGTAAAACACTGCAATTTTTCCCAACGCGTTTCCATCCCGTGGGGCCCCAGCATAAACCAGTAATAAATAATTCAATCCCCTTTTCTAGACAAACTTTGTCTAAACTGATTTACACCACAATTCTAGCGCACCAATGGCACATCTGTCCCACTGTGTACTGTGCAGGACCCTGAAGAAGCTTTATGGGTCCCATATTGTAAGGCCTTGCTTTGTCTGTAGAAAATATCTCCCTATTTATCTTTATTAATAATAATAATAATAATAAGATTTAGATGACGTTTTAGGGCTTCACGACCAAGTACTAGTGTTCCAAAGCTATGATCTCAAGTTACAATGTTTTCAACTTCCAATGGTCATCTGGAATGAATTACTTTAACTGCGGGAGGGATCGATACTGTATCAGTATCGTAAACGGCAGGGATGAATTGGGATATATAGACAAAAGATTTTATTCATACAAAGTGCAGAACTGGAATAACATAACCCAAATGTGAAAAGTGCCTTTTAACCCTATTAAAGTTACCCTAACCGCATTTGTACAATGCTTGGCAAGACTGTAGCTGTATAGGAGAGAATATGCCAGACTCTCTCAGTATCTTATCTTCGAGAAAGAAGAAAATGTTTAGACTGTCAATATTAATTGCACAAGAGTTACACCCAAAAAGACATGGAATGCGGGTTAACTCCTTCCTGCCACCTCTCACAGTACAGCCGCCACATTAGACTACAACAAAATCATAAGAGTTTTACACAATAGAGAAATATATATATTCAATAAGAAACATTAGTTTTACTATACAAGTTGGAAAAAACATAGACAAATAATGTATTTCTGTGGTTGCAATCACGTGTAAAATAGCGAGGTAAAATTGTATGTGGCCAACATTGCATATACCACAGAACTTGAAGCCAAGCTTTCTCAAACTGCTGAATGACAGTGTGAATATTTATTCCTATATTTTTATTTGTTTTAAATGGACTGGGCTGCTATCACGTCATGTGACAAAGCCTATGAAGTGGAAGGGGTGCTGAGGGAGTGACACTGCTGTTGCAAACAGATGATCTGGGGGGGTCCCTTCACCCCAATCTTTAACTGATGATATATCTTAAAGGGATTCTCTCATTGGAATCCATTTTTTCAATACTACCACATCAGAATAGCCTTAAGAAGGGCTATTCTTCCCCTATCTTTAGAATTCTTCTCCACGCCGCTGTTTCGGTGATTTTCCATATGTAAATGAAGCTCCAGACAGCACAGGGGGCGTCCTGCTGCACTCAAACAGCACAGGGGGTGTCCCCTGTGCTGCCTGAAGACTCTACAGCAAAGCCCTTCTTCTACAGTTGTGCGTGTCCTCCTGCATCCTCTTCTGCATAAGTGATGCCAGTACAAAGCTACTGAGCATGATCTCTGAGCATGATCTCTGTAGAACCAGAGAAAAATGGCCGTCGGCTCGGGTGATGATATATCTTATGATATATGCATACACGAGTGAACATGATATATTGCGTACACAAGTGAACGCAATCTCGCCGGAAGAAGATGCAGGAGGACGCACACGGCTGTAGAAAAAGAAGGGCATCGCAGGAGAGTCTTCAGACAGCACAGGGGATGCCCCCTGTGCTGTCTGGAGATTCATTTACATACAAAGAAAACTGGGAATATCACCAGAACGGCGGCGTGGAGAAGAATAGCCTTTCTTAAGTGGTAGTACTGAAAAAATGATACTAATGATAGAATCCCTTTAAGGATAGGTAATCAATTATTCAGCATGGAAAACTCCTTTAAAATTTTAACTGCCTACAGATTAAAATAAGGCTCTGTCTTTGGAAAAAACCCTTTAATGATAAATGTCATACGGTAGCAAGTAAACAGCCAAAACTCGTGACAGAAAAAAATGTCTCATCTGTTGGATAAATATAGAAGAGTTGGCAAGATTATCGTAGACAAGTTTGCAAATACAGTCACATTGATAAATCTGCCTGCGTAGACACAAACAGCTTGCAGCAGTAGTGGCTGTATACCAGGAAAGTAGCTACTGAACCAGGACTGTGTGTGTCCTGCTCTGTTCGCAGCCATGTACTGTACCAGGAACAATCATGTCCTTCCTAGACACCAGCTAATTCAATCACAGCACTTATTAGGCCACTTGTCCATAGAGAGGCGTCATCCAGCACGTGGCATGTGTTCAACTGTGGAACAAGTTTTATGAATCTGTTTCCTAAAGCTAAGGCGGAATATTTTCCAGCTATTCTAACTGGCTGTGCAAAGTAAATTTAATTCACACATTCCTACCTTTGTATAGGCTCCCTTTACATTCTGGATTTAAGCAAATCGCACTGGGTTCACACATAGTATAATTGTTGCAGAATTTTCACAGTAAAGCTCAGTACAGTGCAAATTCATGGCTCTGAAGAAACTCTATTCACAAACAGGGTTAACAAAATCTGCTGCAAGTTATATATGTTGTAGATTTGTGCTGCAGAATAATAATACAATACAATGGAGTCAATTCACATTATACGCATTACACATTTGATAAATGTCAGCCGCACTCTTGCTCACTTTCCGCTCCCCCATATACAAGCACAGACATATACATTAGAAGGTCTGCCTAGGTCAAGGTTGTATATGGAATATGTGAACCTAGCCTTTAATTTTCCACAATTTACCTGTCAGTGACTATTACTTCTAAAGCTCCAGTACACAGTGTGACATACTGTGCTCATATGGAGATGGAAAGAAAAGCAATGTAGTATACTCCAACATATGTTGTAGTACAGATGTATTCACTACTAGAAGATATGTTTGCAGGTAGGAGTATATAGTATAGTGGAACAGGTCTACTAATAAAACGTGACAAAAATCTATTGCAAACTGTGTGTATGCCTTACACCACATTTATTAACCGGTTAAGGACCAGGCCCAGAAGTACATTAAGGACCGGGCCTCTTTTTTCAAAACTGACATGTGTCACTTTAAATGGCAATAACTTTGAGACGCTTTAACTTACACAAGTGATTTTGAAATTGTTTTTTCGTAACACATTATACTTCATGTTAGTGGTAAACACTAATCAATATTTTTGTATTTATTTATAAAAAAACTAGCAAATTTGATGGAAATTTGGAAAAAATTGCAATTTTCAAAATGTGAAATTCTCTGCTTTTCAGGCAGATAGTCATACCATCCAAATACATGAATAAATATTATCTCCCATATCTCTGCTTTATATTGGCATCATCTTTTGATCGTCTTTTAATTCATTTTGGACATTACAAGGCTTACAAGTGTAACAGCGATTTTCCAGATTTACAAGAAAATTCCTCAAACTAATTTTTTAGGGAACACTTCAGTTCTGAAAGGAATTATAAAGGCCTATATAATAGAAACCCCCATAAATCACCCCATTTTCAAATCTACACCCCTCAAATTATTCAAAACAGCATTTGGGATGTTTGTTAACCCTTTAAGCATTTCATAAGAATAAAAATAATATGGAGGTCAAATTTAGACATTTCATTTTTTTTTCACTAATACATTCATTTAGACCTAAAATTAACACATTCACAAAGGGTTAAAGGAGAAAATGCATCTCACATTTTGTTATGCAATTTCTCCCGTGCACAGAAATACCCCACATGTGGGTGTAAACTGATTTTTGGGCACACGGCAGTGCACGAAAGGGAAGGAGTGACACTGGGTGTTTGAACAGCATATTTTGCTGGAATAATTTTCAGGCACCATGTCACATTTGCAGAGCCCTTAGCGTACCAAAACAATGGAAACCCCCCAAAAGTGACCCCATTTTAGAATCTACACCCCTCACAGAATTCATCAAGGGGTATAGTCAGCATTTTGACCCTACAGTTGTTCCACAGATTTTACTAACATTGGAATGTGTAAAAGAAAAATTACTAAAATGTCACTTTATCCCCAAAGTTTTCATTTTCACAAGGGGTTAAAGGAGTAAAAGCCCCCCAAAGTTTGTTAAACAATTTATCCTGAACACGGCAATACCCCATATGTGGCCATATTCTGCTGTATGGGAACATGGCGGGGCTCAGAATGGAAGGAGCGCTATTTGGCTTTTGGATGGCAGATTTTGCTGGAATAATTTTAGGTGCCATGTCGCATTTGCAGAGCCCCTAGAGAACCAATACAGTGGAAACCCCCTAAAAGTGACCCCATTTTGGAAACTACACCCCCCACAAAACATATCAAAGGGTAGAGTGAGCATTTTGACCCTACAGCTGTTTCACAGATTTTATTAACATTGGGACATGAAAATGAAAATTTACTTTTTTTCCAACAAACTGTCAATTTAGCTCCAAATTTTTCATTTTCACAAGAGGATAAAGAAAAAAAAGCTCCCTAAAGTTCGTTACACAATTTCTCCTGAACACAGAAATGCCCCATATGTGGTCATAATCTACTGTATGGGAACATGGTGGGGCTCAGAATGGAAAGAGCGCTATTTGGCTTTTGAAGGGCAGATTTTGCTGGAATATTTTTCAGGTGCCATGTCGCATTTGCAGAGCCCCTAGTGCACCAATAAAGTGGAAACCCCCTAAAAGTGACCCCATTTTGGAAACTACACCCCTCATAGAATTTATCTAGGGGTTTGGTGAGCATTTTGGCCTCACAGCTGATTCACAGATTTTATTAACAATGGGACGTAAAAATGAAAAATTACTTTTTTTTTCCAATTAATCGTCCATTTAGCTCCATATTTTTAATTTTGCAAGTAACTGAAGAATTAAAAGCCCCCCAGAGTTTGTTACACAATTTCTTCTTAACACGGCAATACCCCATATGTGGCCATAATCTGCTGTATGGGTATACGGTGGGGCTCAGAATGGAAAGAGCGCTATTTGGCTTTTAGAAAGCAGATGTGGCTGGAATAGTTCTCAGGTGTCATGTCGCATTAGCTGAGCCCCTAAAGTATCAATACAATGGAAACCCCCCATTGTGACCCCATTTTAGAAACTACACAGGTGACAGTAAACTGGAATTCACCAAGAAGTGACCCCATTTTGTAGGGACAATTTTAGGGCCTCTGCAAATGTGACGTGGTGTCCAAAAACAAAGAATATAAATCTGCACTCCAAAAGCACATATCGCTCCTTCACATCTGCGCCCTGCTGGGTACCCAAATAGCGGTGTATGCCCACATGTATGACACTGGTGTACCCCGGATAACGGACTTAATGCCATATGTGGGTATAAATGGCTGTTTGGGCACAGCCGGGCACAGAAGGGAAGGAGCGCTATTTTGGTTTTTGGAGCACAGTTTGGTTTTAGGACACCATGCCACTTTTGCAAAGCCCCTGAATTGCCAATAAAGTGGAATCCGCAGACATGTCACCCCATTTTGGACACTACCCCACTCATGGGATTTATCAAGTGGCAAGCATTTTTCACCCTTGAGTGTTGCATTTATTTAGTTTCCAGAAATGAAATCACAGCTGATAATGAGAAGTTAAAAATGAAAAATTTCCAGAGATTCGCCATTTTAGTGCCCGATATGTTGTGCCCAACTTATGTCAGCAGAGACACTCCAAAAACTGGTAAGCGGGTATCCCGGGCACAACAGCTTTTAGAGCGTTCATCTCTGATACAAGTCAGGCACAATATATTATGCACTGAAATGACGGATTCCTGGAAAAATTGTCATTTTCACCTCTCACAATCAGCTTCGTATTCATTTATGGATAATAAGTTATAGCAACACTTGGGGGTTAAAAATGCTCTCTGTACCCCTGGAGAAATCCTTCAGGGGTGTAGTTTCCAAAATAAGGTCACATATCAGGGGATTCCACTTTACTGGCATTTCAGATCTACAAAAGTGTCATGGCATCCAAAAACCAAACCGTCTGTGCTCCAAAAACCCAATAATCCTTCTTCCCTTTTGCGTGCAGCTGTGCCCTAATATCAGTTTATACCCACATATGACATTACGTCCGTTATCCAGGGTTCACCAGTGTCATACATGTGGCATACATGTGTCATAAACTGCAGTTTGGGCGCACAGCAGGGCGCAGAAGCGATGGAGCGCGATGCGGCTTTTGGAGTACAGATTTTGATGTTTGGTATCTGGACGCCATGTCATGTTTGTAGAGCCTGTAAGGTACCAGAAAAGTGGATTCCCCAAAGGAGTGACCCCATTTTGAAAACTGCACCCCTCAAAGAATTTATCAGGGGGTGTAGTGAGTATTAGTATCCCAGACGTGACTGCACAGCGGATGGCGAAGAGGGAATATATAAGCTGTGCGGAGAACATTGCAGACACCAAATTCCCTACTATGTCCCAGTAGCTCCTATGATTGGGGGAGTCACTCTGGGGGTCACTTTGGGGGTCACTTCTGGTGTCTTCTCCCTCATAAGCTGTAAATCTGGGGTGTCCCCTGATATTCGCTCGCACAGCTTATATATTCCCTATCTGCCGCAGCCAGTTGTGTTCTAATAATTTGGCGATTTTTTGGGGGTTTTGCCTTGACATTGCTAGATGCTATATTTTCTTTATTTTTCTGGTGACATGGCCATATAAGGGCTTGTTGTTTGCAGGATGAGATGCATTTTGTAATGACACCATCTTTGGGTGCCTACAACTTACTGATTACATTTTATTAACTCTTTCTTGCTGGATTAAAAAAAAAAAAAAAAAAAAATCAATCCTGCATTGAGTTTTACATTTTAAATTTTTCGCCATGCAGCGTACAGTATAAGTGACATGTGTCCTTTATTCTGCGGGTCGGTACGGTTACGGCGATACCTCATTTATGTTATTTTTTTATGCGATACTAAGTCTGCAGAACAAAAACACATATGGGGACATAAATCAATGTTTTTTGCATCGCCATCTTCTGAGAGACGTAACATTTTTATTTTTCGGTTGACAGTGTTGGTTGAGGGCTTATTTTTTGCGGGAAAATGTGCGCTTTTTATTGGCACTGTTGTGGGGTGAATATGACTTTTTGATCACTTTTTATAGCATATTTTGTAGGATGAGATGGCAAAAAATCATTATTTCCGGCGAGTTTTTTCCGTTTTTTTTTTTCCGACGTTCACCGTGTACATTAAATATTATTTCAGTTTTATTGTACAGGTTGTTACGGACGCGGCGATACCAAATATGCATTGCTTTTTTTAATTTTTAGTGCTTTTTTTTATATAATTCATTTTGTATAGAAAAAAGGGATTTTTGGACTTTAGAACTTTATTACTTTTTTCATACACTTTATTTTTTTTTTTTTAACTTTTTTTTTACTTTTTCATGTGTCCCTTTAGGACACTTGAATCAGTTGATGCTTTGATGAAAGCATCAGCTGATTCTACACAGTAGCTGACAGGACACGAGCAGGACATGAGCCTGCTCGTGTCCTGTAAGCTGCAGAGGAAGTGAGACACATCGCTCACTTCCTCCACCGCCTGGCAGGATCACCAGGTATGTGGGGGCTCCGGTAGTCTGGGGTCACTGGCCAGACCCCAGACTACCTTCTACTGACATCGGCACCCCCCGATCTCGCCGCGGGGGGTGCTGATCGGGTTAACTTGTCGGCGGATCCCTTTCGATCGCGCCGTGATGTTTGACGGCGCGATCGAAAGGGTTAACACGTCCAGTCGGACTCAGTTCCGACTGGACGTTATGGAGGAAGGGGTTAGGTGTTAGTAACACCTAACCCCTGTCCCCCCCGCACCCCTCCCCCCGCCAGAAAGGTACCTAAAGGCCGGACGTATTTCGGCAATAGTCCGGTCTTTAGGTACCAGCACATGAGGCCGTAAATTTACGTACGGCGGTCCTCATGTGGTTAAAGGGGTTGTTCAGGATCTGAAGATAATTGATATTGATGACCAATACACAGGACAGATCATCAGTATCAGATTTGTCAGGGTCCAGGTGTTATAATTTATAGGACAGTCCTCCTGCTATTCGAATGAATGGGAGCAGAGCTGCAATTCCCGATGCTATCACTACAGTGTTCGGCGCGCCATATACTGCATACAGTGTCTGGTTCATACGTAGTAGTGGTCAACCAAAAGGAATGATAGGCAGCACTTTCAAAGTATGGCTGTCTGAGGTGCATAATTCCAGGGAGGAGTAGCTGGACTCCTCCAAACACTGTGAACACATTGGACGATTGGACAGTACTGCAAATGGTTTACAACTCAGCTTGCTTATTTTTGTTGATATAGAATAACAGTTCATGCAAGTCGCATAGAGAATTTTAGTATACAGGTACAAAGCTACAGATAAAAAGAAAGGCTTCAGGTAAGCTAATGCCCTTCATATGCATATATGTTGTTGTAGATCAAAGGAGTCTGTATGACAAAATTTAATATAATTTCTAACAACAAAAGTAAGCTTTAAGAGTGCTGCCCATCCTCCCAATGTGTTCATACATTGCAGTAGTGGAGCCTGGAAAAGCAGTCTTACTCCCATTCACTTTAGTCCTCTCTACATCGAGCTGAAGAGATGCAAGTACATCGAAACAGCTGTCCTCGATTGAGAGACTATACCTGCTAATAATCCCAGCATCATTGCAAAACAAAGGCCTCTTGGAAGGTCGTGCATGATGCAAAAGGGAGCAACCTTTATTGGGTTATTTCACTGTAATTCTGTCTTCCCAACTACATCAGGGAAGATAGGCTTGCACATTCCAGTGAGCGCCCTCTATTGGTTTGCAATACTGAGGCAGCATCTGACTTCCTAATTACATCAGGGAAGACAGATTTGCATATTCTTCCCATAGTCCCATTCACTTGAAATGGACAACTCCTTTACCTGTTTTAAACACTTTTTATGGTATATCTGAAAATAAGATGATCAGCAATAAAATTCTCTTTAACTTTTCTGTCATATGGGGAAGAGGAGGCAGCTCCCCGTGGCCCACTGACTCTGGGGGGGCCCCACCACAGGGCCACATGAAGCAATTTCAAAGGGCATTATTAATTGAGGAGGCACTTTACAGAGGCAAATCAGATGTGGTAGAAGTAGTCATGGCGGTCTAGGTGGAAGAGACAGAAAATGTGAAAAATTACAGTCAGAGTGGTCACCTGTAATTCACTCAGATGGTCTGCAGAGTCAGTAGCTACCACTATATGGTCACTGTATGGTGGAAATATTGGGGGCCCCACTCAGATATGTCCCCCCCCCCCCCTCCTATGCTGAACCCCTAGCTACACCTCTGCTATAGAGTATAAAGATATTCCAGATTTATTATTCAACATCAGTCACCATGACATATCTAGTGCAATTCAATATGAGTCTTGAAAAGGTTTGGAATATTTATCTCTTTTCACTAGTTCGTTATACTATTGACAGTTTAATGTGTCCGCCATATTCTGCAAAACTGCATTTATTGATTTTTCATTTCCTTAAAATGGATTGTTTCTACAAACTTTACATAAATCGATAGTCCAACTGAATATAACAAATGTTGTAATATATCTTGTCAAAGGTAAAGCTTCTTTCTATTCTTATATTCTGCCTCCTAAACTGACTTTCACTCTGAAATATCTGCTATAGTCTCGAGGAGATATACTACATTGTCAAATAGGTCTATAGAAGAGGAGTGAATAAGAGCTATGGGAGAAAAAAAAACATAAGTGGAGGCTTATTAGACTGTATACACCACACACAGGGTATGGCACGGCTAAGTACAGCTTTCTGAAGACTGTTCTGTCCTCTGTACACAGGATGCAAGCTGCTAGAAATAGTTCTTGAAATAATGGATATATAGAGAAAATGTGCACAGGAAGGCAACACACCGACAGTTGGCCTTTGGAAGTCCTGCCTTTCATTGTACACTCTTGAACTTTTGCAGTGCAGTCTGTTGTCTACAAACTGAACTAGACAAGGCTAGCAAGGCCCTCTACAGTCAGAAACCTTGGATTCTTATCTAGTAGTGGTAATGAAAATCTACTGCATTCATGCAATTAAAAACAATGCTACATAAAGGGCAAAAAGAAACAAAAACACCTAACTGTTCTTACTGGGCACGAGCAAACATATTAACCCCAAACATTAGGTCTCCGGAGTTTAGAGTCGGGACTTATTTTTGGTGAAGTCGGAAAAAAAAAGTTACCAGCTCTGACATCAATATTTTTAATTATATTATACAATTTTTTCATTTTTATAATTAATTAATTAATTGAATAGGTTGTTGTAGGTTTACTTGTATAGGAATTTAATCACTAGACTATATAATAGATTAGAGCAGTACATGTACCACAGGTGACCCACCCTGCAGTCCCTGGGTGTACAAGCTACATTTGAGAACTACCTGTCCCCTCCCTCACTCTTGAATTTAAAAAAATAAATAAATAAATAAATAAATAAATACAACTACATTGCATTGTCAGTTTTGGAACATACAAAAAGGTTCAAAACTAAAGAAGTTCGATAAAATAATGTATTCTTTGTCCCAATGTAGGTTGATGTGAAGGTAATGCTCATACTGATGGCTGTATTTGTGAGTTATTCATTCCTTCTTCTTTATCTTTGACAGTTTTCTGGTGCAGATGGGTGCAAATATGGCACATCTTTGGCACACAGCCCTTTCACGGTCAAAGATATGCTACATCATTCATTCAGGTCTTAATAATTCAGGCAGTCTGGGACTTTATCAAGGCTGGTGGAGTAAATACCAGTCTCTTCTCCCCACTGGGTCATTTGAAGAGTCAGAGTGTTGTTCACATGACACAGTTGGGGACCGGAAGGGAGTGGATAACTCACAAATAAAGGAGATCAATAAACAACCTCCTAACTTTCGTGCCCTAATACACATAGACAGGGAATGTATGATATACTACAATACAGAAGACTGGGTGCAGCGGTCACCTCACACAAACAGGATGTCAGCCAGGAACCTGTAAACAGAAGCCACTGGAAACAAAAGAGCAGCAAGAGGAGTATATTCTTTTTTTTTTTTTTTGTCCCACAGCAAGTTAATGGGGTTGTCGAGGCAAAAATAGACAACCCGTTTAACATTTAAATCAGCTGGGGGCAGTAAAAAAAATTTTTAAAAAATGAATACTCATCTGTCCCAGTTGGTGTCCTTCTGCGTCTTTCCGGTTCTTCTGCTCCAGTGGCGTCTTCCAAAGTTCCACTGATTGCCCTCAGTGGTCACATGTGACTTCTGCGGCCAACCAACAAAGGGCCTGCTATGTCACTACCTGTGACATCACGGGTCCTCTTTCTGAGGCCTGTTGAGGCCAATCGGCGGCTTCAGCGGACCTCCTCAAGAGACCCAGGAGATGGCGTTGGAGCAGAAGAACCAGGACAAGTGGGAGGACACAGGATCAACGGGGACAGTTGAGTATGCTTTTTTTTTTTCTGCCCCCAGCAGACTTAAACAATTTTGACTGGACAATCCCTTTAAAAACCTGTTCCTTTAATAGTAGCGAATCAAAATGCAGCCCAAAATGGTACCAACTAAATAGGTTCACATATAGCAAAGAGTGAAAAATATCAAAAAAGTCACCGAGCCTTAAATCCAAAGGGATTAAAAAGGTAATCCAATTGTCAATTAGGAAAATAAGAAGTAATTTCAATATAAATGGTTATAAGATAGTTATGCTTGAAGAGATATCTTACTCTTAATTCAATTACTGTGCCCTCTAGTGTTTCCATAGTCCTCCTAATGCTCTGTCCATCTTGCATAGCATTCAGATACAGAATGGACACAGATGCTCGATTTACCTTAATTTCTGTGACAATATAACTCACCAATCGCTCTTAGTGATGTGACCTATGGAGAGCGGGACTATACTATAGAATGAAACTGCAGCTGCCTTTTGTAAAATGGTTAATGGGATTGTCCACAATGATCCATAGCTGACAGCAAAGAAATGAAACCACAGCAGCACTGTCACCAAGTAACATTGCTAAACAACATACATCAATTAATCGTCGCTGTGCCCCTAATCAATATGGCATTTAAACATTTTTTAAAAAAATATTATTTATCCACCCATTCAAAACACACGTCCCCCTGGAAGTTTCTATGCAAGATAGCTGTTGTTCTCCAAGTGGGAGGCGATCTTGAACTTTTCCTAAGTTCCCACCCAGTTGGAGAATAACATACATGTAACCTTTCAGGGTTCATATTCTTTGAACAGGTGGATGGATTTAAAAGACACGAAAATAAAATAATACCAAATTATTCTAGGAAACAGCGGAAATAATATGAGGTATGTCACTGAGCATTTTGTGCTTGGTAACAGGTCCTCTTTAAAAGGAAGTAGTCACCAGAATTGTCACCACTAAACCCACAGCACTGTCAGGGACGGTATAAAATAGTCTTTTAGCTTTTCCTGTGTTATGCTATAACTTGCAGATCACTTCAGTAGTCTGTATAGAGATTAGAAGACTCATTGTGTCAGTACTATGCACTGCAGGCCTGCCCACTTGACAGTACATTTCTATCAGTCCCCGTAACAGCATCAATACCTGGAATAGGGTGTTGTGAAGGAAATATAAACACACTATGAGATTTAGCATTGCACTATGCGAGTATAAAAATTTTGAAGATTTTCTGTAAACATGCCAGTGGATATGACCTGGAATACAGAAATTTTCTAAGGCCGGACTGATTATAAATATTTTTGGTCTAGAAAATCACTTGAAGAAATAAGTACAGTAATGTCTAGAACACACTACTATGAATTTCAGCTGTAAGCAAAATAATACTGAAAATCTTTGCTGTACTGGCATGGTAAAAGAATGTTAGAGTGGGTTCACATTAAGGTTACTTGTGTCCGTTGCTCTCATCCATCACAGGTGTCGTCTATATCCACATGTAAAAAAGTGTCATAAAAAGAGGTCATGATTTTTACTATTCTGATGGAAGAAAATGTCCTGCATGTAGAACTTTTTTTTTTTGTTACAAACATAAACAAGCAAGATAGAAGAGTGCTTGTAATGTTCTTTCCATTACAGTTAATGTGAATGGACACAAAAGGAGGGGTTTCTGTCCGTGGCCGTTGCTCTACTATCATTAGTGTCCGCTGCTGTCACCCTATGATGGATGACAGCAGCAGACTGTAATAACAGTAGTGTGAACATAACCTTACACAGCTAATATACAGTAAAATGTGCTACTCATTACTGCAATTAGAAAACTATGCGGTTAGGGATTTATTTAAAAAAAAAACCTGTGAACTCATGTGCAGCATGTGAAGGCATTTCTTAAACTCTCACACACTTTTCTGCTACTGTAATATTCTGCTGATTTTATGCAAGAAAATTCTGGCTTGTTTCAGTCCTATGGGAACAGACCCCCAAGTATGAAGCCTTTATTTATGGATTTCCTCCCTTTGCATTCTAAACTTGTTTGTGTAAGAAAACATCAATATCTGTATTACATAGCTTTGTGCAAATCTGGCCCAAATCCCAAGCGTGCAGTTATTTACATCCTCCCTCGAGGTAGTAACTGAACTTTGTTGTTACTAATGCCTGTCTGTACATTATCCAATATATATATAGTTAATGCTCTGTCTCAGATGCGACAGATTCCATTTTAGGGCAATACATTCACTGTACCATGTCCTCCATTTGTAGCAGAAATATTAGTACACATTGTAGTCTGGAATACAATTAAGCAAGGGTAAGGCTGGTCTTACACGGCCGTAATGTAAGTCTGCAATTGACGGTTTTCAATTGCGGACACATTATATTCAATGCGGCCACTTACACCACCGGATATTTTATCCGTGGTGTGGCCGGGCCAAAACCGTGGTTTGCAATTTATAGAACATGTCCGTAATGGCCGTGAATTGCGGCACTTCAGGGACTTGCCCAGAGAACTCTACGGGCAAGTGCGGCAGGACACGGACGTCTGCGGGTCTATGTTGCCGATCAGCAACTAGTGTTACTGATCAGCAACTTGCGGACCGTACATTCAATACAGTCGTGTAAGATCAGCCTAAGGTAAGCAAGTATGGACAGAGTAAAAAGCAGTTTCCCACCTAAGCAACTTATCGATAAGTTACAGATTGATGGCAGTCCCAACAGCAGGACCCCAACCTATCACAGAATTGGGTCTTTTTTGCTCCCTAGTCTGAATGGAGTGGTGGTTGGTAAATTGGACCCCTGCAAAGTACCACACTTGGCGGTTTCCAGCAGTCCCATCAAAATGAATGGAGTAGAGTTGTGCCTATCTGACCACCACTCATTTCACATTGCAGAGTAAACGTCCCATTTTTATGATTGGTGAACGTCAGATGGAATCCCACATTTAGCTTTTATGGACAACCCTCTAATGTTAGAATCCGTGGTTCGATGACCACACACACAAGATAAAACAAATCATTAAACTATTTAATACCACACACAATCCCCCCCCCCGACACTATAAACTGGAAGCCGACTGCCCTAAGGGCTACACTCTAGAAGGGGCTAATTCTCAAGGAGATCGCCTGCACTCTTCAGTGCAGTACTCGACATGGCACCTACCTTGCCTTTGAAGCTATGTCTAGTATAGCAACTCAGTACCATTCAACACAACACATTTTCCTAGCCTAATAAATCCTCATATTACACAGCATCAGGCAGCCGTTTGCTTTTTCACACAGTGATTAAAAGATTGAAAATCATTAACATATTAAACAGCCAAAAGGAAAGCTGCCAAAAAGTCAGAAATGACGTCCGGTTTGGGCCTGGCTATGTCATTCTTGGTGGCTGATGTGGTTTTGGACCTCAGTTAATAAATACCAACATTATAGCTGCTGGCTACATGTCTATACATTACATAAAAACCTATTATTACTATAAAATACCATAAAAAAAGTAAAACTGGCCTGTAAATAAATAACATTTTGACCACATCTGTTTAGAAATCCATAAAAAAAATCTGCAATACTGTAGTTGAAATTCTTTGAAGATGATTTATTAAATCCATTTCTCCAGCTTTCTGTAGAGTAATATTCATAAATCATTACTTGTACCATCATAAATGACAATTTTAGTTTATGTAGGAAAATATGGTCAAAGTCTGACAGTAGCAAAGACTGTAAACTGACTTTGCTAAGTAGCACTCCAGTGTAGTGATACCCAGTGTTAGGGGTCACGTATTACATAGTGTCAGAAAAACTCTCACTTGTATATACTTGTCAGTGAATTGCACTGTTGATGTGCGAGTTTATGTAGTGTTTATGATGTATCCAAGAGTAATTTATTATTTTTCTTTTGGGGCTGATGACATCAATGTTCATTACTGGCAGTCACAGGAGAGCCCCCTCTGGTTTTGTCATCTCTGACCTTAGGTCTGTGAATGGTATACCCTTTAAAGTTTGCAAAGCAACACTTTTCTCTCTACCACACAGATCCCATTATAGTCTAAAGGGTCTGTGGGTTTCCTTAGGTAGCCACTTTTTTATGCAGATAGGTTTCCGTACAGGGGCTCCCCAAGCGTACTCCTCGAATGCAGATGTGAACCGGGCCTAGGAAGCTGACTGTCCCATAGGCATTGCATGGAGGTATAGAGAACATGCTCCCCTGCCACTTCATTCAAACTTTCTACTGCCATCGTGCAGTAGAGAAATAGGGAGCTCAGTACACCCATTCTAGGAATGGGGTCCTCGGCAATCAGAAACGCATAACCAATTTATGGTCAGGAGATTTTTTTTTTTTAAAGCCCACACTGGATTATTCCACTGAAGAATTCACATCATGGAAATTCAGCATCTGTATTTTTCTGAAATCCACTAACACAATACAAACAAAATGATTGAAATGGAGAGGTTTTTGTAAAACCATTCCTGCTGTAATTGGAATATCTATGGGATCTTCATCAACCTTGAGAATGGAGAAAGATAAAGTAATATTCGCGAACACGGAAAGGTGGGCAAGCTTGTGTGCTGGTTCCAATCATATAACCCTGAATCAGAAGTAGTCAAGAAATCTGAGATTTGGATGAAAAAGTACCAACCAAGAAGAAGTGAAAACAACTTACTGAATAACACCCATAGAAAGAACCTTTCGCCACCTCCGCCAAGACCAGCTCTTTGCTTCATTGATACCAGTACAATTGGAATTTTTTCTCTGTCCTCACCATTCCCGAGCAATAAGTACTGGCAGTTGTGGTGCCTGATATGAAAGTTAGGCTCTGTACTGTCAGGAGGGCAGTGACACTGGCCACCTCAGGCTGAAACTCTGAACCACAGCCCTTTCCTGCTCCTACCTGACACCACCCATCTAACAATACAGAGTCAATTAGCATATCAGGCACCAAAACTAGCAGCCCTAATGGAGTTGGTGGAGATGGTGAAAGGTCCTCTTTACAGGGATCCTATCATTACAACACAATTTTTTTTTTCTGGATGACACGTAGGAATAGCCTTAAGAAAGGCTATTCTTCTCCTACCTTTAGATGTCTTCTCCACGCCGCCATTCCATAGACGTTCCGGTTTTCGTCGGTATGCAAATGAGATCTCTTGCAGCTCTGGAGGCGTGCCCTAGCGCTCAAACAGCACAGTAAGTAAGCTGCCATTTTCTTTTGGCCTGTGGGCATGCGCAGTCGACTCTGCCCGAGGCCTACAAGTTTGACCGCCTACGCTGGAAGAAGACACATGAAGAGGACGTTCCTGAAGAAGATGGAGGCGGCGCTGGAGAGTTCTCTCGCAGCATTGGGGACACCCCCAGTGCTGTTTGAGTGCTGGGGCCCGCCCGCAGTGCTGCGAGATAACTCATTTGCATACTGATGAAAACCGGGATTTCTATGGATCGGCGGCGCGGAGAAGACATCTAAAGGTAGGAGAAGAATAGCCTTTCTTAAGGCTATTCCTACTAGAGATAAGCGAACACTGTTCGGATCAGCCAATCCGAACAGCACGCACCCATAGAAATGAATGGAAGCACCTGTGACGCTGACTTTGCCGGTGGCCGGCCAGCGTCACAGGTGCTTCCATTCATTTCTATGGGTGCGTGCTGTTCGGATCGGCTGATCCGAACAGTGTTCGCTCATCTCCAATTCCTACGTGTCAACCGGAAAAAAATTGTGTTTTAATGATAGGATCCCTTTAACAATACATACAGCATGGCTCTGTGATACAGTATCCATAGCTTGCTCTCCTAAACAATTCTTCTAGGGTAAAATGCTGTACCTGATGGAACCATCTTTATTACGCCTTATGCACTAGTTTTCCGTAGTATAAAGACTGAAAAAGGTTGCAAAATTTTGTGCATCAATTTTGAAAAAAACCCTTTTTTTCACTCCACCCTCAATGTTTTCCTGAAAGGAAACATGGCGAGAGTGGTACCACTGCCCCTTCCCCAGATTTAGGATGCCTGAAAACTATGCCAGGTATGAACTGGTGTAGATTTCAGTGCAGGCACACGTCACCACCAATTTTCATAAATTTCCCCCTACGTGTTTTAGCATGCAAGGTACATGTACATGAGCTCTTTATGGTGCTTTCCCCATAGTGACCTGCAAAATGAACAGGTATAACCCCCAACTACTATTCTCTGAGGGGTTTGTCACTCATGTATGGTTCTGCTGTGTCTGACAGTCTCATCCTCCTCTTTTACACTTTTATGACCACTTTTTCAGATAGAAACTCCCAAATGTAGATGTATAACCTCTGCCACTTGTGGATGTATTGATTCATCTGACAGTTTTCAGTTTAGAACTGTCATATGTCCATTCCAAATTATTTTTTCCTACCCCAAAAACCTACCATATAATGGAGACAGAATAGTTTACCTAATGTTCACTATTCTATAAGCATCAAATCTTGATACATTTCTTCACGGGTCGTGTACACTTGGCGCACAGATGATGCCATTTACTTTTAGCCAAACCAAAATTCTTTCCTGGCCTGTGAGATGTCTGTAGAAGTTAAAGCTCACTACTAAAATTCTGTATCTACAATAGTTGTATTTCCTCTGATGTGCCAGAAGGAATAATGTAGTGATTTGTGGAAAGTTAAACTTCCAAGTGACATGCGTCATGAATCAGCACCATATCAGGCAGATACAATAAAGTGATGGTGCTGGACTGTGTCATAAAAACAGATACAGTGTTACTCAGTAGTGTTCAGAATAGCCACATGCCTGCAATGGACACGTTACAACAGTTGACAACCAGGATACATGCTTCCAAGACACCAACCACAACTTCCTAGTTCTTTATAACAGACATAAAAGAAGTGAAGCTGTCACATGCCATCCATTATACTACAACAACAACTCGCGCACAAGCCATTCACAATGCCCCGTGTACAGCAACAAGCCAGAACACAAAGAACCGCACATCCTAGCAAAGGGCAAACATTCCCTAAAGGAGTGTTTAACTGATCGTACAAGGTCAACACTTTAACATTTACCGATGTGCTATGAAAACTTGTTTGATTTCATTTTTACACCTGGTAACATGTATGTCATCAATATCCTATTTCAATGCACTTTGGTTTTTAACATCTTTGACTTCTCACCTGGCTGGGGTCAGTAGCCTTGAAGACATGGCAGGCCATCTCAGACTCTGGGTTGTCAGGCTGAGTCTTAATTAAGTAGGCAAAATAAGAGGGGTCCTGGCTATTATGGATGAAGCGGGCAATGTGTTGTGCCTTGTGCTCAAAGATGAAGACCGCCGTGTTGCCACTGGCTCCATTCAAAGCTGGCACACAGCGAAGGTGCGGGGCAACTACCAGTAGCTGGACCTCTCGACAAGGGGCCACACAACCAGGGGGCTCTTGCCTTTCTGCACGTCTGCGGATCTCTGCCACCAGCCATGGCAGCATTGGCAAAGTTGTCCTCCGGTCCAGGGATGACCAGCCAACATACCACAAGCGAAACCTTTTCTCCCCCTTGGCAGTCCTGTCAGGGAGTGGTGGTTCCTCCAACAGAGGGTGACATTGATCTGCTGAACTTCTCCTCTCCATGGCTTCTCCAGAACACAATAAGACACTGAAGATCCTGATATTGGAATAACCAAGTAATCCTGGCGATGGGGCAGCCTCAGCAGGACTGCAGCTGCTATGTGGAAGCTCCTAGCCTCATGGACAGTTCATGGACAAGTGATGATCGCCTGCTCCATACTGAAGGCACAATCCCTAGGAAGAAGGCGGCGGAGCTCCTTACAGCCGGCACATGGCAGGGTCAGCCACCGAAGACAATTGTGCCTTCAGGATCTGCTTTCCCACACAGTCCTGCTGCCTGTGCTGAGCTTCCTTCTCCCCTCCCTCAATCTCGTCATGACAGATCCTGCAGAGCAGCTTCTCCCCACCTCCTGCCTGCATATGTATAACCTGCTGCCTGCCCTGGATGGCTCACCAATAGCTAGCGGCGGAGTGACACTGACAGGAGGCTGCGCCTGCACCATTAACCCCGCAGCTTCCCTCTCAGGGATCCCTCACTGCAAGGACCAGTCCGAGGGGAAACCCCAAGCTGGTGCGACAACAGCAGGAGCCCCGGCCAGTCCCTGCTCCTCCCTGCAGCCCCCACCCCTTCCTTTACAGCATGGCTGAGAACACCCCTTCCACGACACAACTTTTATCGCCACACTTAGAAATACTGCAGTGTGCATGCGGTCGTCCGATCAGACCATGTCTGCAGGCGGGGGTGTCCTGGTACCTGAGGACTGGTCCCCGTCAGCTATGGTTGACGCCTAGCAGGGTGTGAGAAAGCTGGGTGTGGGGAGCCGCAGGCTGCAGGAGGAGTGAAGTCGTGTGTATCTGCGCCATGAGGACACGGCGGCTTCCTGTGTTCTGATATTACCATGTGCCCTATAGGACATGATGCACAGCATGATATCAGTCTAGGCCTCACACATTGCACACTTATTTATTCCTTCAGGATCAGTATGTACTGTTGTGGTGAAAGATACAATAACTACTTGCTCCTGTAAGGTCACATTCACACTTGTGTCATGAGCAAGCATTTTATAACACCACTATAATGGCCCACATTGGGCCATTATATTTTTAACCGGACACAAAGTTGAACATGCAGGACTTTGTGTCTGGTTAAAAAAAACGGTCTCGCCGCAGACAGACACAAGACGCTCACAGGCAGTCAATTTGCAAACTGATTCAAATGAATGGGTTTGAAAACTGACCGCCGGGTTTCTGTCTCCTGTCCAGTTTCTCTCGACAGAAAACGGAAACCCGAAAGTGAAGACCGAGCGCAGGTGTGAACCCGCCCTAACAGATAATATTTACTCACTGATCCCCATTCCAACCCAGGCCTGCCTCTGCTCTGGCTTCAGTCTGCTCTTGCGTATGACATCCATATGTCTGAATATTGTTCATCCCTGGGACATTATGTGCATTATTTCCTGAAGCGGAGGCAAGCCTGAGCAGTTGTGGGGATCGGTGAATAAGTATCACACTGCAGGCACACTAGCATTCAGGGACTCTGTCCCCCATTCCGTTTAAAATATGAGGAGAGAGAACCTGCGCCAATTTCGTCGGGAAACTTGGCAGGCCATTTTATAGTCTATGGGGTCCGCAGGTAAACACTTTTTAAGAAGGCAGGGTTTATGTTTTTCAGTCTCCCAAGTGGGCCTGAAGAACTGAAAAACGAACATTAGTATAAACCTAGAGTCAGGCATTATATGTTGGTATAATCTAACAGGTAGTGGCCAATATAAAGAGGACCTTTCATGGTTTGGGGCACAGGCAGTTCTATATACTGCTGGAAAGCCGACAGCGCACTGTCGGCTTTCCCGATCTGTGCCCCGGGTGAAGAACTAGCGGTGCCGGTACCATAGCTCTTCACAGTCAGAAGGGCGTTTCTGACACTGTCAGGCACGTCCTTCTGTACAAGCAGCGCCAATAGCGCTGTGCTCTGAGACCGCAGAGGAACGCCCCCTCCCCTCCTGATAATACTCGTCTATGGATGAGTACTGTGAGCAGAGGGAGGGGGGCGTTCCTCCCCGGTCTCAGAACACAGAGCTATTGGTGCTGCTTGTACAGAAGGACGTTCCTGACAGACTGTCAGAAACGCCCTTCTGACTGTGAAGAGCTACGGTATCTGCACCGCTATCATGCCCCACAGCGGCCCCCTGCAACCTCTCTTATGCTCCACAGCCGCTGTGGGGCATAATTGCCAGCTTACAATACTGTGCAAGCGGCCATTTTCTCATGGCCTGTGGGCATACACAGTCTGCTCTGCCCGAGGCCTAGAAGTTACAAGCCACCGCTGGAAGAAGAGGCTGAAGAGGACGCTCCTGACGAAGATGGAGGCGGCGCTGGAGAGAGTTCTCTCACAGCATTGGGGACGCCCCAGTGCTGTCAGAGCGCTGGGGCCCGCCCCCAGTGCTGCGAGAGAGCTCGTTTGCATACCGCCAAGAACCGGGATTGTAGGCGAATGGCAGCCCGGAGAAGATGACGAAAGGTAGGAGTAGAATAGCCTTTCTTAAGGCTATTCCGACGTGGTACCTAGAAAAAATTGTGTCTGACTGATAGGATCCCTTCACTGAGAATGTGAATGGCCATTATATTATTTGTGGGGGCACTGTGGAGGCCATTACTTTATATGTGGGGCTCATATTTCATGTGGAACACTTTGGAGGTCATTATATTACATGCATGCAGTGTGGAGGACATTAGATTACATATGGAACACTGGGGGCTCACATTCAAGGCCATTAAATTAAACGAGAGGGCCTATTGAGTGTGGGGGCACTGAAGGAGCCATTATACTACATGTACTGAGGAAGCCATTACATAACTGTTGAAGGAGGCTCCAAATGAAGCCTTATTTTGTTAACATTTATAAGTGATTGGTACTTTGGGGATATTCGTTTGGGGAAATTTCTACTAGGGGTGCTTCTCTTGAAAAGGTTGAGGAACACTGCTCCAGAGTCCAGGAGTGGCGTGCTTTACCTCGCTCTATCAGACACGTGACATTGTGGCTGGTGATGCAAGGTTTGCATGTAGTTGCTCCACCATGGCAGGGCATAGTTTCTATGCTGATGTCAGAGGAGGTTCAGCACTCTGCAGTTACTGAGTCAGCAAAATGTTGTTGACTTTATCCACCATGTGCCAAAAAAATTGGCGACGCCTCTCTGTAAATTTACATGGTCTGTTCCTGTTGTTCCTAAACACTTCTGCTTTTCAATAATATATTTCACAGTTGATTGTGGAATGTCTAGGAAGGAAGAAATTTTTTATGAACTGACTTGTTGCAATTTTACTCACCTTTGATCCCTTTTTTGTTGTATATATGGGTATAGACCTAGCCACTAGGAGGCTGACACTAGGAAATATCAATAATGTCAGCCCCCGCCTCTGGGCTATACCCTCTACACAGACACTATGCTAACCCATACCTCCCAACTTTTGAACAACCAAAAGAGGGACACAATTAGCCCCGCCCACATGTATATTGACTCCGCCCATTCTCTTTCATTTTTCATGTCCCCTGACACAGTATAATCCTCCTACAGTCACCTGTACATTATATGTCTCCACATTGTAATGTTGCCTTCCAACTGCCCCACAGTATTAAGTCCCTCTCCTGGTGTCCCAGTTTAAACATGAAATTGGATCAGCTGGAGGGGGGCATTACCAATAGGGGTAGTTGGAGGGGGCAATAAATAAATGGCAGATGAAGTGGGGCATTAAACGGTGGGCAACTAGAAGCAGACATTAAACTGGGGGCAACTAGAGGCAGACAGGTCCCCCTCCAGCTCCTCCCACGGTTTAATGCCCTCTCCAGTTGTCCCCCAGTTCAAGTGCCCCCTTTATCTGCTCCATTTCATGTCCCCAACCTCCATCTCTGCCCCCGGTTTCATCTCACCCCCTGTATTTCTCCCTCAGTTTCATATCCCCTTTCATCTGTCCCCAGTTTTATGTCCCCCTCCATCTCTGCCCCCAGTATAATGACAAACACACACAGACACTCTCTCTCTCCATTCTACATCTCACATTCCCCCTTCCCCCTCCCTTCTCAGTACCTTACACGAATCTCTTCTTTCTTCACTGCACGGGACACTGACACGCCCACCTAGTCACGTGACCTTGTGATGTCACACAAGGTCCTTGAACCATAGTCGAGCGATCCTCCGATCACCACAGCCTCTTATCTGTTATAAGAGCAGGCGGTGAGGAATGATTGATCAGTAAATCATTAAAGGGACATAGCGGGACATGTAGGGAGTTGCGCGTGACGGTGGGACAGGGGTAGGAAAGCGTAAGTGTCCCGTGGAAATCGGGACAGTTGGGCGGTATGCTAACCAGTTTATATTGCAACAATAACAATAAAAAAGGAAGGAATCTGTGTCTCCCAAATGGTACTAGAAAGGGATTTTACAGTGGTTTTCTCACTTATATCATTGGAGAACACAGCACCATGGGATGCCCTAAAGAACAACAAAGCCATGTGAGTAATCTAGTGCACAGCAGCTTGCAGAACCTTTCAACCCAAGCTGTCATTGGCAGAGGCCAGAGAATGGAGGTGGAAGAACTTGGTAAATCCCCTGATGGGCCTCCTAACTTTTGGAGCCCCAATGGACCCTCACTGCTTTTTTTTTTTTTTTTTTTTTTAAATAAGCAGTGGATGTTTGGTAACGACCCCTATTCACTTACCTATCCCTGCTCCTGCTAGCAACCACCTCTTCAGCCTCCAGGGAACCCCGGTGTGTCGCACATTACGCCATCACAACATGACATGCGGCACACAGGGCCCAATGAAGGTTGAAGAAGCCGCAGGCAGGAGCACGGATTGGTAAGTGATGCAGCCACTTCTACCTGGCCCCTTCACTGGCCCCTTCAGTATTCCCCCCCCCCCCTCCATATAGTGGCCCTTTTCCTGTTCCCTATAATGTATGGAGGACCAGTGAAGGGGCCACTGTATGGGGGAGCTGTAAAGAGGCCGCTATTGATGGCCTATTCTTGGGATAGGCCACTGTATTGATGTCCTATCTTTAGGATAAGGCCATCAATATTACACCTGCAGGTGTCCAACTGCCAGGATCACTGTAGCTTTTCCAGACTTCCTGCTCACTTGCCATACAGACTGTAGTGGTGGGTTTAGGTAGTGCAGTGGTGCACATCGTATGGTGGGTAAGAATCAAAGCACCCGACATGTTATTACCTTTAGCCACAGTGTCTCAGTACAGCTGAACTGCAGAAGTCCTGGTGGTGGTTCTCAAACAATTCCACAGCTGCCTCCTAGACATCCCAGTCCAACACTGCCCCGAGGGGCCTATCCTTATAGGTAAGTTGCAGCAATCGGGACTAGGTGACTGATGAGGCACTCCATACAGCCCAGCGCCTGGAGTGGCTAGTCTGGTGAACATGCTGACAACTCTATTGCACCTGAAAGAATAGAAAAAATAAAAACAGAACACCTGCCATGTCTTCCTCCTATGGACACTAGTCTAAATACTAGCTAACATAGTGTCTGTGGAGAGGGTATAGCCCTGAGGCTGTCAACATCTTTTGATATTTTCTAGTTTCAGCCTCCTGGTGGTCAGGACTATGCAGTGTTAATAGATGTTGCAGAAACAACAATAGTGTCCCAGCAAAGTGAATGCGATTTTATTTTAATCCTACCTCGACATACTGGAAAGCACAGTATTTTTGAAAAATGCAGAATGTAAATCCTCCCTGTGGACACACTAACGTGAATGAAGAACACAAACGTTTTTGGGATTGCATTTTCTACAGTTGCTTTTTTAAAGCAGCATTTCACTATGTGTGACCTTAGTTTTAGGATAGGTAATAAACTGAAGATCAGAGGGGGCCCAAAACCTGAGAATTTTCCAACACAATTTTGGCACACTTTAAACACAAACCTTAAAACCTTTAAAACCTTTTTCTAAAAAGCCAAACTAGAAGTGCCACATTTATGTCAGTGTCTGGATATAAGTACAACAGTAAATCCGAGCCATTGGGTTCTTTCGAATAACCCTTCGTTCACATCTGCATTCAGTATGCCGTAAAGGGAGTCCGCATGGGGACCCCCTGAACGGAATACGGAATGCAACTGCAAGCGCTGTGCAGTGAAAGCACACAAACCCCATAGACTATAATGGGGTGCGTGTGCTTGCCGTGCACTGCCCGCACGAATCATGCGGACAGGAAAGTAGATTGTGAATTACTTTCCTGTCTGCACGATCCCTGTGGAGATCTGGCACACCGCTTGCAGTTGCGTTTGGTATTCCGTTCAGGGGGGTCCTCAGGCGGACTCCCCTTACGGAATACCAGCGCAGATGTGAACAAGGCCTAAGCCTTCTCCTTCACGAATGCAGACCGCAGCAATGTGACTGAATGAAACACCTGAACATAGATTCAACAGGTGTGTCCCAAAGTTTTTGCCTATATAGTATGTGTTATACAGAGCTTCATGAATAATTGGTTGGATTTCTAACATTATATAGTATTAATAATTTATCTTAGTCTGGACAGATCTCTTAGAAGCAAAATGCCAATTCCAGGGACCTTAACAACAAGCAAACTATCTAGTTTCATGATCATGTAGGAGGCTGACATCATGTTCTCCTGCAGCAGTTCTGCTATGATGTTTCACTAGTATACCGCACACATTTCACAATGTAATAGGATATGGAGAATGTGTCATACATTTTAGGCTAAAATTGGCAAAGAAAAAAGTATTGCACAGAGGACTTTTCTCTCCACCGCTTTCAGTAAAAAAACTGATGGACACCCAGCAGACCCCATTATAGCCTTAGGGGTCAGCAGGTAACTGATGTTTAGCAGGGGGGCTCACCATCGTTCAGGACCTGAACAGAGAGCCTGGCACAAGTGTGAACCCAGCCTTAGAATTAGATCAATGTATGGAAAATATAATTTTTTTTTATATTGTAGAATTTTGTTCAAACGTTGCTGGTGGCAGTCATATTGGAGACAAATCCTTCCTTCTTGTATTGTCAGTATAGGCAGTACATCACATTATTTGTGCTTTATAACAGCTACATTTATTGGGACTTATAGACAGTAAAGTGTCCATTGGTTAAAACACTAGGAAGCAGCTAGCATGTGCTGCCATCCTCACCATCACCAGGACTTCCCCTTATCCACCATAAGTGCAGACATTGCAGCATGGTCTGAGTGCAGTGGATGTATGTATGTGATGTGGTCTGTTACCTTCACCATCTAAGGAGCTTGATAGAGAGTGGGGGCTCCTTCTGTCATGCATTGGAACTCCATTAAACAACTGTGGGAGGCCGATGCTTTACTTAGCTCAGCAATGGTCACCTGTCTGTTAGACTATGGTAGAGCCACAGCCTAATAGTTTGCTGTCAGTTTTACACTGAGAAAATCCCTTTATGTTTACTAGAAGCACCTCTATGTCCAAAGAGTAAATAAAAAAAATTGCAATCAAGAAAATGAATAAGGCTGGGTTCACATCTGCGCCCCAGCCTCCGTTATGCAGATTTCCAGTTCCTGCCTGAAACTGGACAGGAGACTGAAACCTGCAGTCATTTTTCAAAGCCATACATTTGAATACATACATACATTGGAAAGTGTCTGGCCGTGAGCGTTTCGTCCCTCTCTCTCTCTCGGCGAAACCGTTTTTTTGTTTTTAATCGGACACAAAGTTGGATATGCAGTACTTTGTGTCTGGTTAAAAAAAAATGGTTTCGCCGTGGAGAGCAGAAAACACTCCCCGGCGCTCACGGCCGGACACTGTCGGTTTAACATCTTCTGAAGACGGAGATTGGTCGCGAATGTGAATGAGCCCTAACATGCTATTTAAATGACACTGAACATAGAGTAAAATACATAAACAATGGCCAAAGTAATTTAATAAGAACCAAACAGTAAATGATATACAATCACCCCCCTCCCCAACACCAAAAAAAGTTCTCATACAGCTAGATTACATAAGGTTAAGGGTCTTGTAAACTGACAACCCACAAAGTGAATTCTTTTCTACAAAACTTATTTCAGTTTAGCAAAAGTGCTCAACATAAAAAACTATGAAAATGTTATTGCTGTATTTAGGGTGGGTTCACACCAGCACCCGATCTCCGTTTTGCAGGTTTCTGTTTCCTGCCCGAGAAACTGGACAGGAAAGGGAAACCGGCAGTCAGTTTTCAAACCCGTTCATTTGAATGGGTTTGCAAAGTGACCATCCGTGAGCGCCTGTGAGCGTCTTCTGCTCTCTGCGGCGAGACCATTCTGCTCTCTGCGGCGAAACTTTGTGTCCGGTTAAAAAAAAAACAATTTTGCCACGGAGACCACAAAACGCTCACGGGCGGACACTGAATGCCAGGTTTCCGTCTTCTGTTGGCAGGAGATGGTAACCCACAAAACGGAGATTGGGCGCTGGTGTAAACCTGCCCTTAATTAAATTTAAAAATAAAGTTAAGTGGTCTCTAACTTTTCAGACAACCTAAGACAGTGATGGCGAACCTATGGCACGCGTGCCAGAGAGGGCACGCAGAGTCCTCCATGCTGGCACGCGTGCGGTCGCCCGGATCGCTCACCAACAGGGAATCCGGTACAGGATTCCCCGTTGATGAGCGATCACTGCCTTCAGTTGTATGTGCAAATGCACATACAGCTGAAAGCTGTCAGGGTAGGCCGCGGATCGCGCGACCGTGGCCTACACTGGCTGCAGAGTTTGACCTCTGCCCCGACGCGGGCGCGATGACGTCATCAGCGCCGCCAGTGACAAGAAGGTGGATGCCGGCGGCTCTTCAGGGGTGAGTATGAGAGTGGCTCACTGTGTATATGATGTTGGGGGGAGCGCTTATAATACTTGGTGGGGTGTATGATACTGGGGGGAGTGTATAATACTGGGGGGGCTTATAATACTGGGTGGGGTGTATAATACTGGGGGGAGTGTATAATACTGGGGGGAGTGTATAATACTGGGGGGGCTTATAATACTGGGTGGAGTGTATAATACTGGGGGGGCTTATAATACTGGGTGGGGTGTATAATACTGGGGGGAGTGTATAATACTTGGTGGAGTGTATGATACTGGGGGGAGTGTATAATACTTGGTGGGGTGTATGATACTGGGGGGGAGTGTATAATACTGGGGGGAGTGTATAATACTGGGGGGGCTTATAATACTGGGTGGGGTGTATAATACTGGGGGGAGTGTATAATACTTGGTGGGGTGTATGATACTGGGGGGAGTGTATAATACTTAGTGGGGTGTATGATACTGGGGGGGAGTGTATAATACTGGGGGGAGTGTATAATACTGGGGGGAGTGTATAATACTGGGGGGGCTTATAATACTGGGTGGGGTGTATAATACTGAGGGGGCTTATAATACTGGGGGGAGTGTATAATACTGGGGGGCTTATAATACTGGGGTGGCTTATAATACTGGGGGGTGTACTAAAGAGCATATAATACTGGGGGGGGGCCTATTTATAAGCACACAATACTGTGTGTGGATGCCACTGTGGAGCATATAATCCTGTGGAGGGGGGACACCTACTGCGGAGCATATAACACTGGAGGGCTACTGTGGTACTGTGGAGAATATAATATTGTGTGGTGGGCCCACTGCAGAGCATATAATACTGTCTGGGGTCCCCTCACTATTTATATCACACAGTATCTGTTTTATAGCAGACGTGATATTAGTACAGGATGTAAGAATATTACACGGTAACTATAAAACAGATCCTGTGCGATGTAAATAGTGAAAATTAATTGTTCAAAGTACCAAATGCCGAGACCTTTACATTTCAGTACAACGTTGTTTGTATTATTGAAAGCTCTGTAAAGCCCCACATGACTGTAATTTTTGGTCAGTAACTGTCCGCAATTGTGGATCCGTATAGTATTAAGTCTATATTGCCGTGTTGGCACTCCGCGAAAATTTTGTGGGTTTTGGGTTGCAGTTTGGGCACTCGGTCTCTAAAAGGTTCGCCATCACTGACCTAAGAGTATGTGATTCTAGGCATTAAAAAAAAAACCTCTATAAAGTTCTTGCCACTAGGTGTCTCCCTTCTAACTAATTTGCTTTTCACTCCCTGTTACTAAGGCCCGCTTCACATATGTGTTCGGTATTCCATTTGGAGAGTCCGCATGGAGACCCCCGAACGGAACACAAAACACATTGAGAAGCGGTGATCACAGAAGGCACACGGACCCCATAGACTATAATGGGGTCCGTGTGCTTTCCGCACGGAGTCCAAACGAGTCATGCGGACAGGAAAGTAGTTCATGAAGTACTTTTCTGTTCGCATATTCCGTGCGGACACTGTGCAGAAAACACACAGACGCTATTATAGTCTATGGGGTCCGTGTGCTTTCATAAACTCATTGCTTGCCAAGGCATTCGGTATTCTGTTCGGGGGGTCCCCAAGCAGACTCCCCGAACGGAATACCGAACGCAGATGTGAACCAGACCAAGTTATTTATATCTAATGTTACATGAAAGCAGCGCTCAGGTGTATGTGAAGTTTTTGGGGGTGCCAGTTCTAAGTGGCCATTTCTTGGACCAATCTTGAAACTCTCCTTCACGCGGTATGCACACAATGGTATACAGTATGTTCTCTTTATGTTAGTTCTTCCCCCTTTCTGCTTGTTTTTTCTGTGCTTCCTACTGGTTTCTGTATTTCTTCTTGTTATATCAAAATATGAGCTGAGAACTAATATGAGGTTTAATATTACAGAAACTGTGGGAATCCGGTGATTAAATGACTCATTTGTACTTCACTTCAAAATCTATCATTCTTGTCAATTGGTGTGAATTATTTTTTGTGAATTGTTTGGGATATGTATATCAGTGTATGGATCATGTACTCCACACATTAAGCATATTTTGCATGTGTTTTTGAAAATGACCATCTATGTTCTCTGCTCCCTCCGGAGACTGCGATGATGGCTCATCTCATAATATTGTTAAGTATCTTTAACTTTGCATCTTGTAAATTCCACCTGCCACTTAGATTTATATGTATTATTGTCTTTGTATTGTTTTTGCATATTTGTATATTTTGATACTGACATACAGTATGTCAGTGTATATTTTTTAATAATTGTTTTTAGCCTGATGAAGGGACATTCCCTGAAATGTTGCATTGTACAAATAAGGGCGGGTTCACATCTGCACCCGGTCTCCACTTTGTGGGTTTCCGTCTTCTGCCCGAGAAACTAAACAAGAGATGTAAACCCTGCGGCGAAACCGCTTTTTTTTTTTTTAAACGGACACAAAGTCCTGCATGTCCGACTTTGTGTTCAGTTAAAAAAAACGGTTTCGCCGCAGAGACGCTCACGGGCGGACACTTTGCAAACCCATTCATTTGAATGGGTTTGAAAACTGACTGCTGGTTTCTGTCTCATGTCCAGTTTCTCGGACAGAAGACGAAAACCTGCAACGCGGAGACCGGGCGCAGGTGTGAATCCACCCTAAAGAGTTTTTTGTGAAGCATAACCATAATCGGTGTGCCGTTTGTTTCTATTTTTTTGGTATAAGTTATTTATATCACATGATTCTAGTGTAAAACAAATGGAGAAAGTGGTGATAATTGCAGTGTGTTTTTTACACTCCCAAAAATAAATCATATTAAAATGTTAAAGGGGTTGTCCAGGCAAAAATGTTATATTTTAAATAGGCCAGGAGAGGTGAGTGAAAAACAAAACAAAAACCATACTCGCCTTTCCACGGGGTCTCTGATGCCTACCAGTGCAGTCGGCACCTGCCGGTCCTTTGTTGTCTTCTGGTGGAAGGCAGTCTACGATTGCCCACCTGACAGCAGAAAGCCTAATTAGCATATTGGGTGCTAAACATATTGTTTGCTTAGGAATGGTAGGGGGTAGAAAAAGAATTGTGAATTTCTCAGTCTCGTGTGTGGGTAAACAGTCCAGGCTGCAAAATATAGAACATGTCTTATTCCTTTTCCTATTTTGCAGCCCTTGCTTCTGTGGCTCCTATTCATTTAATGAAAAGAGACACAGAATCACAGCCCGTGCACGGGTGGCACACGGGGGACATCCACTGTATGTACACTGTGTGCCACCCGTGCTTTTCATGGTTGTCTGCAACTGGCCTTACGCAAAGGCCCCACATTGCGGAAACAGAGCTTTTTTTTGTTGTAGATATTGCTGCGGCTTTTTGAGCCAAAGCCAGGAGTGGATCAAGCAAAAGGTAGAAGCATAAGAACTTCCTATAGATTTCCCATTCCTTTTGCAGCCATTCCTGGCTTTTGATCAAAAACTGCAGCAAAATCTGCAGCAAAAAAAAGGGCTACAACGTAGCTGCAACGTAATCTGCAACGTAGGGCCACAGCCTTATACAGCATAGATTAGATAGCTGCATATAAAAGTACATAACTGGAATATTTTAGATTTTTTTTTTAATATATGGATGGTCACATTAAAAGATGAAAAAAAAAACAATAGCACAACAATTTTTATGATAAAAATCTGATTTAAATGAGTCTGAGTTCAAACTGGTGTTACAGAGAAAACATTACAGTTTGATTTGAGATAGTTTATACAGTAACACTATGCCAGAATCAAAGGCAAGAAGGGAAAAAAAGTTGTTAAAGTTGTTTGGAAAGCCATTTCTAAAACCATTATCTCCAAACTGAGAAGAGATTGGAATTCAGGGAATCCCTGCCATGCTCAGCCCGTCAGAATCAACTACTAAAATGTCAATATCTGAGATAGACTCCAACACAGATGTGAACCTAGCCTTAGCAAGATACCATATAAAGGCTGAACAAAACAGGATTCCTGACAGTAAGAAAGTAAGGCTTTATTCACATGATTATAATTAAATATGGCCATGAAAAAAGTTTTAAACAGTCCATTTTTCCTTGTCTTTTTGTATTTGGGAGGCAGCTGTCTCAGCTGATGCCTCATAAACTTTTGTGTATTTTTTTATGGTCTGCTAACCCTTTAAGGACACACAGTAATTTGTACGTTAATGTTTGGCAACTTTTTGCCTTGTGAAGACTCCCAGGTCTGTCTTTCTTTAACTTCTATTGCAGGCTACTCTATGTAGCCTGCAATAGAAGCGCCTTATTTTTTTTTTTTTTTTGCAATTAATGCATTGTAATGCAGTACAATAGTGATCAGATCCCCTATGGTTCAAGTCCCCCTAGGGGGTCTAATAAATGCAAAAAAAAAAAAAAAAAGTTAAAAGTTCAAATTACGCCCCCCCTTCCCTAGAACACATATAAGTACTTACATACTGTGAAACATATACACATTAGGTATCCCTGTGTCTGAAAATGCCCGCTGTACAAATCCATAAAAATATTTTGCCTGTACTGTAAACGCCGTAGCGGGAAAAAGAAATCAATAGTGCCAAACCTCCGTTTTTTTCACCGTTGTGCCTCTAATAAAAATTTGAATAAAAAGTGATCAAAGTAATAGCAATTCCCCAAAATGGTATAACTTAAAAATACACCTAGTCCCGCAAAAAAAGATGCGTGTCAGAATATGGCGACTGTTAGAAAAAATTTTTTTTGCACAGTTTTGTATTTTTGTTAAGGGCTAGTTCACACGGGGACATGGACGCTGATTTTGACAGCGGATTTCGCGGCCAAATCAGCGTCTATACAATGTATCCCTATGTGAACTGCTCGCTTTTTTTTTTTCTGCTAGCGAGCTAGCAGAAAAAGAAGCGACATGATCTATCTTTCGGGCGGAAGCCACTCGCGATGAGCCGCGGCTTCCGCCCAGCCGCAGCGCCCTCCATGTCGGCTCATTCATTTGAGCCGACAGCGGAGGTGAATGCCGCGACCACGATGGTCGCGGCGGGAGCAGTTCACATAGTGTGGACATTGTATGGACGCTGATTTGGCCGCAAAATCTGCTGTCAAAATCAGCGTCCATGTCCCCGTGTGAACTAGCCCTAAGGGGTTATAATGTAAATAAAACCATATAAATTTGGTATTCTTGGAATCGTACCAAAACATAGAATACAGATGACATGTCATTTTGGCTGCACAGTGAACACTGTAAAAACAAAGCTTGTAAGAAAGTCACACTAATGCACTTTTTCTTCAAATCCACCTCATTCTGAATTTTTTTCCAGCTTCCCAGTAGATTGTACAGAATAACTAATGGTACCATCATGAAGAACAATTTGTCCTGCAAACATTAAGACCTCATATGACTCCAACAGCGGAAAAATAAAATAGTTATGGGGTTTGGGGGGGGAATCAAAAATGAAAAAATTCCTTTGGCGGGAATGGGTTAAAAAGAAGAGTACCCAATACTGACCCCTGTGGCATCCCATGTACCATTAAAGGAATTGTCCAGGAATTAACACAACCCTATAAGTGAAATTGTGAATCACTTACTTTAAAGTAAGGAGCTGATTTGGGGACTTCTGCTGACATCTTGCATAGAATAAGAATGCACTTATAGACCAGGCAGGGCACGGCATGACATGAGCAATGTTAGCAAAAAGGGGGCTGAGTGTATGCTCTGGGGCACTGTTGCACTCCACCTCTGGTGCCAGTTCCTCCGCACCACCTACATAGAATAGAGCTTTGGATTGGCAGAAGTGAACTGGGACTCAGCTGAATAAATGAACAGGTGAACAGTGTGCATGCAAATAGTGGGAGGGTTGTCAGACAGGTGAATGGGACACTATTGAGAGAGAGGGGGCAAGAATCTGGTGATAGCAGCAAGCAGAAGTCAGAACAGGACGCAGTGGTGGTCACTGAATTGAACAGAAAGCTGTGGGACACTTTTTATACTGTATAATATATGTGTTTGTGTAAAAATGCAGGGCACTCCTTACACAGCACAAGGGCATATGAAAACCTTATGGGGCAATACTGATGTAAATGAAAACACCTAATATGATATATATTTAGAGGTTCTTTGTTACACACATTTGATCAAAGAAGCCCATCTGCCATGACAGAGAGACCAGGTCCAAGATAGGTATTTTATTTAGTGTAAGTTTCCATCTAAATGAGGTCGCCTTGTCGTGGCAGTTACTCACTGTAGTCTATGGGAAGGGGTAGGAGGAGGAGCCCAGTGAGGCAGAAACTAGCAGAAAGGAGCAAGCTGCTGGAGGACATGGTAAAATTTCTTTCCCTTGTATCACATTTTCTGACAGTTTTTCAGTTTGTCTCAGGAGAACTTAGTTGTACAGATGTGAGTAAAGCTCTAGTGAGAGAGATATCTTATGTAATCTCCAGTGGGTCTTCTTCATTCTTATTGTATGAACTGCAGCCTGTGTTCAGTGAAAACTGATTTCCTGAAAAAGTTGTGAAAACAATTGTCTTTTATTACCGACAAAAAGCTGTTCACTTTGTTGGACCTGCAGGTTTCTGCCTCCCAACTTACATCTGGGCAAGGGTGAACCTAGGGTTTGTGCTGCCTGAGGCGGACGTCATGAGGGGCGGCCGCTGGAGCAGCGCTGCGTCCACAGGGCCGCCCCAATCCACCGCTCGCTTCCCGTGCTGGGCTGCCGAGACGGTGACGCTAAGCCAGTCCAGGACAGCTTGTCCTGGACTGGCTTAGGTCAGCAAAAATGCCGCCCTCCCCCGGAGCCCCGGCATAGCGCCGCCAGAAGTGGTCGCTTCAGGTCGCCTCATGGGAGGTGCGGCGCTGCATCTGGGTAATTGAAATCCCCCCTAAAAATGATTTCATTATTTTTGCTGCCTTGTCTATTTATCTTATTAGTAAACTAGCCTCTGCCCGTTGTTTTTTTTTTTTTTTTTTTGCAAAAACTGCGCGGTAAAAAACGCAATGCTTGTTTTTTGCAGCCCATTCACTTCTATTACTTTCTTCAGGAGGAAAATGCTCTGCTAGCAGAAAAGAAAAAGCTAGCAGTCTACATAGACTAACATTGTATGGAGGAGGATTATGACATGGATTCCGCTGTCAAAATCCTCCTCCATGCCCCTGTGTGAACTAGCCCTTAGGGGGTATTCCTACAATAAAAAGTATCTTCCCCTACATGTCAAACAAATAATAATGCAAATACAGTCTTTTTTTCACTTGATATTTTTATTCATATAAAAGAGAGACTAATGAGTGAGATTAAGGTTGGGTTCAGACAATGTTTGTTTTTGTTTTGGTTTTTTTTATTATTTAAACTGCAGTGATGTGTAGCACATTTTTACTATTGAGGTGCCATTATGTGTGATAGTCAACTAGAAAACTAACACTGATGCAATGCAATCATGTAGGTTTATAAAAAAATAAAAACTTGTTATTGCAAGTAACAATGCATATGTGCAATAGCACCCTATAAATTTAACCCAGCTTGCATACTTTGGACTAAGGGCTAGTTCACACGTGAACTGCCCGCGCGGGTTTTGACACAGAGAGAGACGCGGCGAGCCGCGTCTCTCTCTTGTCAAAACCCGCCCGCCGCAACCATCGCTGTCGCGGCTTAACCCTCTGCTGTCGGCTCAAATGAATGAGCCGACATAGGAGGGAGCTGCGGGGGGCGGAAGCCGCGCGACTGAGACAGCGCGGCTTCCGCCTGAAGAAAGGACATGTCCTTTCTTTTCTCCGCTAGCAGCAGCTCGCCGCTAGCGGAGAACAGAAGCCCGGCTGTCTCCATAGACCACCATTATAAGGGGAGGTTTTGGACGCGAAATCCGCTGTCAAAAACCTCCCCTATTACTCACGTGTGAACTAGCCCTAAGTCCAGGGCTACACTGTGAATTTTTGCAGCACTGCTAACTGATTTTAACTACTGAACAGCAAAAAAAAACCAAACAAACAAAACACCTCTGCAATAAGTGGCCTTATCTTAAGCTCCAGATGGTCAGATCTAGCTACAACTTTGCATTAATGTTGTTTTTTTCCCTATACCAATGAAAATGATTAACACTGAATGTTAAATGCAAACTTGTGGTTTCAAAAAGTGCAGATATGTAAAAGCACCTTAGGCTAGGGCAGGGGTAGGGAACGTACGGCTCTCCAGCTGTTGCAAAACTACAACTCCCAGCATGCACACTTGCTCTGCTGTTCTTGGAACTTCCATGGAAGTGAATGGAACATGCTGGGAGTTGTAGTTTCACAGCAGCTGGAGAGCCGAAGGTTCCTTACCCCTGGGCTAGGGCCTCACTTTCCTCCCTCCTAGATATTTCACCATCAATTATGAGTGGTATTATTAAGAATTGATATTGAATTTAAGACCCACAGCAACTCAGCTGTGAAATGACAAACCATGTAAAGAGTGGGGTCACTGATTTCTGAGGCACCACGTACAGTATATACAATTAGTTAGCGTTCTGCTGGCTCAAGCGTCAGATGGAGTGGTGTAAAGCATACTGTTATTGGACTTTGGAGCAGTAGAAACATGTTCTGTAGAATGATGAATTTCGCTCCTCTGTCTGGCATTCTGATGAATGAGTCTGGATTTGGCAAATGCCAGGAGAACTGTGTGACTGTATTGTGCCAACTGTAAAATTTATTGGAGGAGGAATAATGTCATAAGGCTATTCAGGAGTTGGCCTAGGTCCCATAATACCATATAAGGAAAATCTTAACTTCCCAGATGGAAAAACTCCTTTATCTCCTACCCACAGGATAGAGAATAATTTGCAGATTGTTGGACGTTCAATCGGACAGGAGAATGGAGGACTTTTCCCCTTCCCTGAATGGAGTGGTACATGGCAATGTACGCACTGCTCCATTCAAGCAATTGGCCGTCTTGCTGGGAAGACCAAGGAGATGGTGGTGGACTTTAGTAAGCATCAATTTGCTCTGAATCCAGTAGACATCCAGAGGACAGGCATTGAGGTAGTCAACACCTATAAGTACCTGGGAGTGCTCCTCAATAACAAGCTAGACAGAGCGCTGCACAGAAAGGGTCACACCAGGCTCTACCTGCTCAGGAGGCTGAGAGCCTTTGTTGTACAAGGGACACTTCTTAGGATCTCTTTCAACTCTGTAGTAGCATCAGACATCTTCTTCAGAGTGACCTGCTGGGGGAGTAGCATACCAGCCAGAGATAGGAATAGACTCAACAGGCTGATTACAAGGGTCAGCTCTGTCCTGGGGAGCCCCCTGGACCCAGTACAGGTGGCGGGTGACAAGATACTGTCTGTGGTGAGCTCCATGCTGGAGAACAACTCCCATCCCATATAGGAGATGTGACAGCACTGGGCAGTACTGTCAGTGACCGAGTGCCTCACACCAAGTGTGAGAAGGAGCGCTATCGGAGGTCCTTCGTCTCAACCGCGGTCAGGCTTTATAATCAACATCTGGCTAAGCATAGCATACTCTGCACAACTAAATGATCCTGAAGTTATTTTCGATATTCTGAGCTTTGTATGTGTTTTTTCTTGTATTATCTATGCTGCTGTAACACACTGAATTTTCCCATGGTGGAACTATTAAAGGATTATCTTATCTTTTGTCTCTGGCACTCTTATTGAAATGAATGGAGTGGTGCGTGTGCTGTTTGAACCACCACTTTGTTCAGAACAGGGGGCAGAATTATCCATTTTCATCATCAGTGGTGGTCTGAGTAGTTGGACCCCCACCAATCTGCAAGTTACCCCTTAAACTATCAATGGGAAATAACTTCCAGAGATGGCGAAAACCCCTTAAATGATGTGGCATACCAAGACATTTTGAACAACTGTATGCTTCCAACTTTGTAGGAACAGTTTAGGAAATGCCCTTTCTTGTTCTAGCATGACTGTACCTCAGAACACAAAGCAAGGTCATAAATACACGTATACATGAGTGAGTTTGGTGTGAAAGAACTTGGCTGTCCCTTACAGACCACTAACCTCAATGAGATGAAGTAAAACAGAGACTATAAGCCAGGCCCATATTAATGCCTACGTATTTAGAATGTGATGTCATAAAAGCTTTTGTAGGTATGATATGTAGGAGTCTTAATACCTTTGTCCATATAGTAAATCATTGCTTTATATTCTGCTATCACAATAGCTCATGTGGTATGTCAAGTCTGGCAAGTCTTTCACACGGGGCAAGAGGGGGCGGATTTTGGCGCGGAATCCACATCATAATCTGCCCCCTCACAAAGGTTCTTCCGCAAGCGAAATGTTGCCGCTAGCGGGAAAAAAGAAACAAGCTGCCCTTTCTTCAGGAGGATTCCGCGGCTGAATCAGCTGCAGTGTCCGCCTCGTGACAGCCCCCTCCGGACTAGGCCCATTCACTTGGGCCTAATCCGGAGCGGAAAGCTGCGACGGGAAGTCATGCACTGCATCGGCGACGGAATATGCACACGCGTAATTGTGTGTGAACTAGCCCTTAGACATTTCTGTCTTAAGTTTATTTATACTATCTTTGGGTTTTGTTTGCATCTAAATTTTATACCAAAAACTTTGGTGCAATGCGAAGAACCACTTCCACTTGCTTAGACACATTTGAAAACTGTCCAGTGTTATAATAAATATGTCTAAAACAGGATATGATAGTAAATGTAAGCTAATAAGTATCATAATTTGTATTTTACAATACAGGTTTTATTAGCTTATGCAAAAACTGTGAAGTAGCCTGCATCAAAAGGGTTAAGTTTAGTCCTCCAAAAGACTAAAAAAGTATCAACAAGGTGTTTCAAGAGGCCGAAAACACCAGTGGATCTATGTACTAGGTCACACTGTTCACCTGGATGTAACCATGTGTGCCAGTAACCTCGGGGGAGACAAGCACTGGAGGGCTTATAGCACACTTGAGTCTGGCACAAGTTTATTAGGTGCTGTTTGTCTATTAGGCATGCTCTTTATGGTTGAGGGAGGCAGTGATACATTTAGGTAATGTGCTTTAGCCTATTATGTTGCTAGACCCTCAAACATTGTATCCTTTTATCATTGTCTGACTACAAAAGGAGATTCATGATCGTTTGGCACACATGGTTACATCCAGGTGAACAGTGTGACCTAGTACATAGATCCACTGGTGTTTTCGGCCTCTTGAAACACCTTGTTGATACTTTTTAGTCTATTACTTAATAAAAGTTAAATTTTATCTTTTCGTTCTAGATATATTTTTTCAGTGAATTTACTTTTATCTAGACATATACGTACTTTGTGCATACAGTGAATAGTCCTCCAAAAGGTAGCACATAACCAGTGTTACATTATGTATCTATAATTCATATTCAACATATGCCTGCATTAAAAATTCATATGTAATCTTACTTCCTTATTACAACATCATGTTACCTCCTCAGTCTCCTAGAATAGTAGCTGCATTTTCCCATAGACAAGCATTTTATGCTTCCAATGCTGTATTGCACACTGATGGCTGATCCATGACCTCTGGATACATCACAAGACACTTGTATCAGTGCATTCCATTGCACAAGGCATGAAATTGATGTATATAACGCTAATAACTGTATATAAACAGGCTGATAAGGAGGAAGAGAGCAGTCTAAGTGGAGAAAGAAACATTTCTTTAATAAGCTATGCTACAAAGTTTCTTATAGTCACCTGTACTATTCATTTACGAAAAGTTGTGAGTGTAATCCATCTGACCTGCAGACTTGATAATGTCTGATTTATTTAGCTCAGCTATGCTTAACTAATTTAGTATAATAATGTATTGCCAGCATTGGGAGTACATCGACACTACTTCAGCAAAGGTTAGGTTCACACTAGCACTGGACTCGCCATCGTTCGGGTCCACTGGAGATCCCACTCGCTAAAACAGCGGTTACCCTCAGACCCCATAGACTATAATAAACTTCCGTGCAGCACTTTTCGCTCTGATAATTTTTGGCAGAAACGACGAAGATTCTGATGGAGATGTGAACTTAGCTGTAGTAACATTAAGGCCTCATTCATACTTATGTACAGTATTTGAGCATTATTCTAAAACAACTCCAGGAGTGTATCCTAAATAGTGTTGAGCGAATAGTATTCGATCAAATACCTCGCCCGCATAGGAATGCGTGTCATCAGCCGAACACCAAGGGGTTAAACGCATAGAATATTCGATGCGTTTAACCTCTTGGTGTTCAGCCGATGACACACATTCCTATGCGGGCGAGTTATTCGATTGAATACTATTCGCTCAACACTAATCCTAAACAAAGGGGGGCAATATGGTGGCTCAGTCAGTGGTTAGCACGGCAGCCTTGCAGTGCTGGAGTCCTGGGTTCAAATCCCGCCAGGAACAACATCTGCAAGGAGTTTGTATGTTCTTCTCGTGTTTGCGTGGATTTCCTCCCATTCTACAAAGACATACTGATAGGAAAAAAAAATGTACATTGTGATCACTATATGGGGCTCACATTCTACATTTAAAAAAGCAAAACAAAAAAAACGAATCCTAAACACAGGGAAATACAGTGGGAGAATTCTTTTTTGGCTGAAAAATCTTTATCAAATACTCAAACGTGAATGAGGCCTTACCAAAGTTTAATAAAGAAATGACAAAAATAAAAACACTTGGTAAGTGCATATGTTTTACTGGCAGAAGTAGAGTGTTTAGATACTGCACAGCAGAAAAATAGTCCTTGTATATTTCACCTCAATTAGTAAAAGAATAGCATTTTTGTGTTGTCCAGAACGCCTGTTTGGGACAGAGTTCACCATGTGCTACAGTACATTTCATTTACATATGACAGAATCACTTTCAAAGGGAATCTGTCATTAGGTTTGAAGCTTTTCTGTATGCTGCTGGGGTTTAGGGCCCCACATAAGGTATACTGATCCCATGACTCTATTCAGGAATTCTGCTGTAGATAAGTGCAAACTAATCCCCAGTAGCTCCTGGTGCAGGCACATTGTGTGGTTAAAGCAGACATGAGTACACCTCACTTCACTGTACATGTACAAGGAAGCAAAGAGAACTGTCCTCGGCTTCAATAGTGCAAGGAACATGCACAGGTAGAAGCTAGAGATGAATCTTGAAAGTTGGAAAATTTCTGAATATAGCGACAAAAGGGACAGAGATCACCAGGTTCTCAACGCCAGCAGCATAAAGACATGTTGTTGGAAACCTAGCTACAGGTTTCCTTTAAGTCAAAACTTATTCATAGCCAGAGAAACTTTTAACATTTACATGAAATATACAGTGAAAAGTTATTAAAAAAAAGAATGTCTCAACTCATAACGAATTGTTATATCTCCACATGGAATAAACAGCTTGTAACTTCAGTCATCTTTTCTTGGGTTTCCATGTATATAATGGCCATTTCTCTCCTCATACTAAACCCCAATGACAGCTGCGTCAGACATTCTCAAGAGCTGCTGACATCTCTTTAAACTGTTTGGAGAAATTCTGAAAAAAGAAAGGACAATACTTTAAGACAGGTAACATAAATATGTATTAAACATATGCCAGGAAATAAATTCACGTGAAATAAATAAGAGTTTTGCTAGCCAGCCGTCTAGTGGTCCTGTGTAAAGTGGACCAGTCTGGAAACAGTAAAGATGAAGAGAGGATTGACAGTCATTCATATTCACCTTTCATTCTTCTTCTGTGGTGAATAAAATGACCACAAGATAGTTCACAAATATAAGAACACCAGGGACCCCAATGATCAGTGGTACAGGGACCCACACATCCTCGGTGAGGAAGTGTATGGAGTGTCATGGGTCATCAAAGTAAGAATAACCAGGAGTCCCTAATACTATTGTTCACTGTTGTGCTCACCAGTCATATAACTCTTGCTGTCTATTTTATGGATAGGTGATAAATGCTGTGGAAAACCTATTTAAGCGCCATTTATACCACAATGAGAAAAATCCATACAAACCCGAAACTCTGGAATAGTCATCTCAAAGACTTTGTGTTGGACCTGTCCAGAATGTTCTGCTACTTTTAATTCCACAGTGACATAAGGGTGATTTAGGGATTTGCAGCTGTCTGAACTGACTGCCATTCCAATTTTCCACTGAAAATCAAGAAGCTGCAATTGAAAATAATAACAAAATGTCAGCAAATAAATCTGTGAACTACAGTTAACCAAAATAATAGTAACATACGGTATGTGAAATTTTACAGGCTTAGGCCTCATTTACGCTTGTGTATTTTAGTCAGTATTTTGCATCAGTATT
Organism: Leptodactylus fuscus; assembly: GCF_031893055.1. Taxonomy (NCBI): domain Eukaryota; kingdom Metazoa; phylum Chordata; class Amphibia; order Anura; family Leptodactylidae; genus Leptodactylus; species Leptodactylus fuscus. Next base: position 199,514,354 of record NC_134266.1, on the reverse strand, counting down.
TGAAAATTAAACTAGAATAAAACACAGAAGATGTAGAATTTTTCCATTATTATTAGAGATGAGCGAACACTAAAATGTTCGAGGTTCGAAATTCGATTCGAACAGCCGCTCACTGTTCGAGTGTTCGAACGGGTTTCGAACCCCATTATAGTCTATGGGGAACATATACTCGTTAAGGGGGAAACCCAAATCCGTGTCTGGAGGGTCACCAAGTCCACTATGACACCCCAGGAAATGATACCAACACCCTGGAATGACACTGGGACAGCAGGGGAAGCATGTCTGGGGGCATAAAAGTCACTTTATTTCATGGAAATCCCTGTCAGCTTGCGATTTTCGCAAGCTAACTTTTCCCCATAGAAATGCATTGGCCAGCGCTGATTGGCCAGAGTACGGAATTCGACCAATCAGCGCTGGCTCTGCTGGAGGAGGCGGAGTCTAAGATCGCTCCACACCAGTCTCCATTCAGGTCCGACCTTAGACTCCGCCTCCTCCGGCAGAGCCAGCGCTGATTGGCCGAAGGCTGGCCAATGCATTCCTATGCGAATGCAGAGACTTAGCAGTGCTGAGCCAGTTCTGCTCAACTACACATCTGATGCACACTCGGCTCTGCTACATCAGATGTGTAGTTGAGCACACAGTCTTAGCACACACATTCAGCTCTACTTCATCGGGCTAATAGAATGCATTGGCCAATCAGCGCTGGCCAATGCATTCTATTAGCGTGAGCCGAGTTTGCACAGGGGTTCTAGTGCACCCTCGGCTCTGCTACATCAGATTGCTACATCAGATGTGTAGTTGAGCAGAACTGGCTCAGCACTGCTAAGTCTCTGCATTCACATAGGAATGCATTGGCCAGCCTTCGGCCAATCAGTGCTGGCTCTGCCGGAGGAGGCGGAGTCTAAGGTCGGACCTGAATGGAGACTGGTGTGGAGCGATCTTAGACTCCGCCTCCTCCAGCAGAGCCAGCGCTGATTGGTCGATTTCCGTACTCTGGCCAATCAGCGCTGTCCAATGCATTCCTATTGGAAAAAGTTTGTGTCACAAAAATCACAATTACACACCCGATAGAGCCCCAAAAAGTTATTTTTAATAACATTCCTACCTAAATAAAGGTTATCCCTAGCTATCCCTGCCTGTACAGCTATCCCTGTCTCTTAATCACAAAGTTCACATTCTCATATGACCCGGATTTGAAATCCACTATTCGTCTAAAATGGAGGTCACCTGATTTCGGCAGCCAATGACTTTTTCCGATTTTTTTCGATGCCTCCGGTGTCGTAGTTCCTGTCCCACCTCCCCTGCACTGTTATTGGTGCAAAAAAAGCGCCAGGGAAGGTGGGAGGGGAATCAAATTTTTTTGGAGTTTGCCACGTGATGTTCGATTCGAACACATCGAACAGCCTGATATCCGATTGAACATGTGTTCGATAGAACACTGTTCGCTCATCTCTAATTATTATTTTTTTTTTTGTGTGTTTGTGTTACATACATAGTTTTGTCTTACAAATACTGGCCAAAATGTTGGAAGTGCCCATACTAATCAATTTTTTTTGTGGACTGTCATCTTAAAGGGATTCCACCATTACAATCACTTTTTTTTTCTTGATAACACGTAGGAATAGCCTTAAGAAAAGCTATTCTTCTCCTACCTTTAGATGTCTTCTCCGTGCCGCCGTTCGGTAGAAATACCGGTTTTCGTCTGTATGCAAATGAGTTCTCTCACAGTACTGGGGGCGGTCCCAGTGCTCGAACAGCACTGGGGGCGTCCCCAATGCTGCGAGAGGAAACTCCAGCACCGCCTCCTTCCTCTTCAGGAACGTCCTCTCTGCATGTCTTCTTCCGGAGCTTGGTTCAATCTTCTAGGCCTCGGCAGAACCAACTGCGCATGCCCACTGGCCACAATATAATGGCCGCTTACTTATTGTGTAAGTACTGTATAGCCAATCTCAATAAATCAGATCCTGCTCCTCACTTTCACAAGAGACATTACCTTGCATGTGTAGACAACTGTTGTGGACAACAGTGGGGTATAGTTCATTGCAAGAATACAGAAATGAAGAATGGTGGGTTGCTGGGCTCACACCAGTTTGACACTTATAGTAGGTTTCATTCTAAGAACTCCTACAAATTCCTTCATTGAAAGGAAATGGCTGTTACATCAATATTAGACAACGGATCATAAATGAATGACCAAAATATAAGTCATACACAAAAACCAAAGATAAAAAATGGTCATCACTTATAGATCTTTAAACCAGAGAGTCTGTTAGATGACCCAGAACCATCATAATATATACAGTAAGTAGACACAGGGCAGAGGGTTTGTGAGTGGTCTCCTGTTCCTGAACATTTCAATCCTTCTGACATTTTGTACTGGGAATGATTTGCAGAAATGTGAGGACAAGTTTATGTCTGGCCATAGCAGGTAAAGATTTATTTTCTTTCTTTTGCACTTCTTAATAAATCTGACACAATTTACACCAATGTTCTTTTGATTAATACCGACAAATGACACCCTAGTCACTGGTCAGAAATTCACACTGCATTCAGTTCAATTGGACCCCCAGAGACAGTCCAAGTACAGCTCTTGGCTATCTTCAGTGGTCCTATTAAAATAAGTAGGACAGTAGCAGTAGCATGCTCCTCGGACCAGCTGCTCCTTCACAATGGTACCAATCACAACAGTTCTCATAAGCGGCTGGAGACCCATTGGTTAGAGGCCTACTCATTAGCAATTTACCTCCTATCATGTGGACACTTTCTTATAACCAGACAATCCCTTGAACAGTATCTGAAATGTACAAAAAGTCCCCCAGAGTACAGTAATGATGAAAGTACATAAAAGCAAGCTCACTATATAAATGAACACAAATTCATGCATAGACTCCCACATATTTACACTCACTGGATGAGTCACAAGTCAAAAAGCCAGCTAAAGTAACACTTTGTACAGGGTACAGCTATAATATAAAACAATATTTTACCTTTGCAGCTGGTAATAAGTCTCTGGAACATTTAATGTCAGACAGCTTTTTACCCTCCTCATTCCACACATGGCGAATGACCTGTAGTGTTTGCTTTGGAAGCTTGTAATGACTTGCAACAGTGTTCAGCAACGCATCAGTGGACAGTTTGTGCTTTGCAGCAGTGCTGTAAAGAAAGAAGTAAAGGTAGCAGTACAAAAGTGATGAGACAAAATTTAAAGTGAGTCCCCAGATTGAAGTATATTAAACCAGCGGACAATTAGAAAGGTCAGACTCACCTGAATATAATGTCTTTATCCCCCCATGTAAATTTGTGCCGTTGTCATTTATTTTGTGATATGCAAACGAGAAATCTGGAGCACCAAGGACAACTCCAATGCTCCTAACTTCTATGCCCCACAATGCTCTAATATGCCCTTCTTCCGTACTCACACTCACACCAGCAGGTCAGTGTGAAGCGTAGCAGTTTGGAGCAATGGAGCTGCCCTTGGTGTTCCAGACTGCTCATTTGCATATTGTGAAACTAATGAATATCTCAGCAAAGGTACAAAGTTTTATTTGGAAATATGTGTTACCTTAAGGTGTGCTTGAACTATTCCACAGTGTTACTAGTTTACTGTCCCTGGTTTAGAATTCCTTTTCAAGCTAAAAATCTGCTCACACAAAGTGCCAGCTGTCATGGCAGAAGGGGACAGTGAAAACAATGGGGGAGAACTTCATCATTCCCTCTATGCCAACTGGTGTAGAAGAATGAAACCGAGGCACATGTTTGGAGCAAGGTCCATTTCTTGTGCCAAAAGCCCCAATGGGTGCCTTGCCCACCACTTTGTGTCCTGCCTCAGTGCAATTGATTTCTTTAAAACTCATGCCAGTTTTCTGCTATGAGTTAGAATGGAAAGCTACCCAGGGACATCCAACAGATTTATGAAGAGGCTGCAGCCTCTTCAAAAATCTTTGGTTTCCTGTGCCAGTTGGTCCGTTTATTTAGATTGGTATACAATACACCAGTCTTAATATATTTGCCCCAATGAATATAGCAGCTATGAATATATGTGTAATGCATGCTTCAGGATTTTGTAAACGATGTCTTGTACAGGCTCTTGCTCATCCTCACGTCCTTTTGTATAAAATCATCTACCATTTATCACACGGTGTATAAGAATACCACATATACCTATGAAGGAGAATAGTAGAAATATACCTGAATAGATAGTCCACTGCATTTAGAACATTTCTCACTTCATCCACATTCGTGTCCACTCCTGCCGCTTGAAATCTCTGTTAAAACAAAGATACTCCTTACAACAAAACAATGTTGCACATCATCTGAGCACCAAAAATACACTGTCTCCAGAAACAGGGAACTAAAATGTTAGGAAAAAATTAGAATAATGAATGGGGCAGATTTAGGAGACTGTCGTTGTTGCACATAGCAGCCACAGCACAGCTTTTATTTTGTATTTTTGTCTTGAAAATTGAAAGCTGTGATTGTTTGCTATGGGCCTTAAGCTAGGTTCACACTAGCGTCGCTTCTCTGTTGTTCGGGACTCTGTCGGGGACCCCCCCCCCCCCCTCAAAAAAAAAAAAAAAAAAAAAGAGAGAGGTTGACTGCTAACTAAAACAGAAGTAACACATGGAGACCGGAAGACCCATTGACTATAATCATTTTTAACTTGTAAGCAGTGGAAGAAAATGTCTTCCCATGATTCTCATCTCATTCATTCTCTCTCTCTGGTTTTAACCCACTAGCTTCTTTTGCAAATTACTGCAGGAGTGACGATCTGTTTCCGGAAATAGTCACCGGATAGTTAGAAAATGTCCCTGGGGTGGTACCTAGGAATATGGGTACATTTTTGACTAATAATGAAATTTAGAAAGTGGGGGAAGGAGGGTGTTTAGATTAGTTTTAGAGTTTTATGGTTATCCTGGACAACCCCTTTAACCTGCACTGGAGAGCTGGGGAGGGGAAATAGAACATGAAGAGGAATCTGAGCCAGATGTCAAATTCATTTTCTGCCATCTGAACTTGGGGCAATATGGTGCCTCTATTTACAGGATGTGAACATGCCCTTAATGGAGAATAAGGTTTTACATATGGCATCTGAATTAATTTTCAATAATTTCTAATAGAAAAGCTGTCGTTGCTACACATAACAACCAACCAAAGCTCAGCTTCCATGTTCTAAACTGTTTTGGAAACATGTAAATATATTGTGATTGGTAGTGATGGATAACAAGGTCAGTTCATCCATTAGGCAGCTTTGATACATGGGGTCCATATTATATTGTTGTATGAAAATATGGCGGTATACATCTCTGTAATGAAAACTTTATCACTGGTTGTATTTCCTTTATGTAAGATATTAAAAGTCAACACATAGTGACAATAGTTCTTGTGTACATAGATTAGTTCTTACCTGACTGAGAAGTGTTTGGTCTACTCCACAGTTCTCACATTGTAGATTTCGAATACTTTGTTGGCACTAACACAAAAAAACAAACAAAAAAAAAACCCCATTAAAACATTTAAGGAAAAGTTTATGTAAGGGTATAGGTCATCAGTTCCATAAACACTCAGGATGAAGGACTCCATTTCTTTTATTGTGCAAGGCCACCTGTTATTGCAATTGCAACAGCCGACACTAACTTGATGGTATGCAGGTATGCAGGTGTACAGAGCAGTGTAAGCGATGTCATGGTTCCTTGAACTAGCTGATCAGCAGGGGTGCTGTAAGTTAGACCCCACTAATCTCATATTTATGTTCTACCTTAAAGACAGATCATAAAATCTATGAACCTGGCAAGGGTTACACAGAACATAAATGATGCAGAATTTGCCACAGGGTAAAACTTCATGAAGCCGCAGCAAAAAAAAACAACCCATAAATTGTTTGTTTTTTTTTTGCTGCAGCTCACCAGCAGGTTTTTCTGCCGATTATGCATAGATCTGCATCGCTTTCCACTTTTGAAAAAGTGGGTGGGCAGGGTTGTGGATGGAACCACACCAAATTCACTAACATTTCTGGCACTTTTGTGACATAAATATTGTCAGAAATTTTCTGCAAAGGCATAAGACCTGGTGGAGGATGAGCCCGATTCAAGTTAATGCTTGTCATGAATTTGCTGAATTCTTTGTCTTTCTTTTCCTTCTACAACTGACTAGACAAAACACTAAAGACCATCAGCAATCTGACAACAAGGACCTTTTACCACCAATTCTAGTTCTTAACATCTGTTATTAGGCATTTGTCTGCGTCTGCATGACACCGCCCTAATGACAGTACAGAGTGTAAATAGTATATCATGCACCAAAACTAATAAGACAGATTGCTCAGGAATGGTGGAGGCTAAAAAAAAAATTCCAATTGTGCTGGAATCAGTGAAGTGGCGCTTATTAAATGATATAAACAGCTGGACTTGTTGGGGGTGGTGAAAGGGTGTCTTTAACAGAGCTAGCAAAAAATAAATTGATATATCGCATTTAAATAATTAAAGGGGTAATATCACCTTGGAAATGTCTGGCACAGAAGGTTTGTGTCCTACCGTCACCTTTGTGTTCCCCTTGTATACAAATGAATGGAGGGAGCCACCTCTCCCATCACAGTGCCCACATAATAGGGAACAGTGGCATAATTATCAGGCATGTTTCTCTGGGATTTCATGCCAGAATAGAAAAACATAAGTGTTAACAGACCTCTGTGGTTGTTTTCATGCTGTTTTTACAAGCTTACCAGTTCAGCAAACAGGTCAGGAGGCAAGGATTTCATCAGATCACATGACTTCTCAAATCCTGCATTAAAGATGTAATAAAATAAACAAAAATCTAATTATTGCTACTAAGCATAGGCTTGGCTGTGACATATCACTGGTGATACTAGCAATACAATTACACATGTGACTGCTGCACACACAAGCAGGGGATATGTTACCCACAACCGGAATAGAAACCACAATAGGAGAGGAAATTAAACTGTGATTTTTGCAGTTGTGAATGGCAGACACATACAGATGCAAAATCCCTTGCTCCACATCGTACAGTGAGATTGTCCCCATAGAGACTGGCCATGCTGACAAGGAAGAGTAGGACTTGTGGTACTAATACGGTATATAAGGCCTATACATAGAGCCAGGCATACACAGAGGTGCCAGTGTCACCCCCCACACCTCCTGCCATGTGACACTGCAATGATCAGGAGGGCAGACATGCTCTGGACTATCTGCTAGTAATCCCACTGAAGAACTATACAGATGACCTCTCACCAACCGAAAACTGCTGAAAACAGCACCCTCTAGCAACTACAAGGTTCTGCTGATGTACAGATCAGTGTTAGTGTTTCTATGACGAGACTTCAGTAGTAAGAACAAATCATAACACACATACCAGCTCCTGACAGCTCATACATCTCCCTGGTAGCCATACAACTCGACACGCCCTGCGAAAGTCACGTGCAGTCATGTGAATCATGTGACCTACGACAACTTAGTAAGCCTCCATTTTTAAACCGGGCAACAAATCCCAACTTCTATGTACAAAGCTCTGTCTTGATAACAGAGTTCTCCAGCACCCAGACGTATGGGAATGCTCCACATTGGTCAGGAACCAGCGTCTCAGATAACTTGTGAACAAAGGGGTTTATGCAACTACAATACAAAGAAAAAGGCAGCACATCCATATGGAGGCCTGGAACGCAAAGAAAAAAAAAAAATGCTTAAGACCACGCCCCCGTGAAGCCATACGTACCAGCGTGCGAATCTATTGGTCAGTCTGCGTTTCACAGCCCGCTCCCTGATTATGGAAGAGTCCATTTGTAGCCGGCTATGGGGGAGGGCTTTGTCTTTTCTGTACGGTTGAATAACACAGATTAAAGCTTTAATAAATCAAATGTGAACGTTTCTGTTTAAATAGTAATAATTTCTTTTTCTTCTCAGTGTCTTTGTGTACATCACTCTGCCTTGTGCCTAATTACCACACACACTTGCTAACCCCCCCCTATATGTGATGGATAAAATGGGCCATGGGTGAAGTTTGGGAGAAGGAAGCCTGTGACTAGTGTGCTGTCAGACAAGCATCCATAGAGAGTAATAGGCATCATGCAGTCTATGCGCTGGCTGCCGCTGGAGGCCAATCCAGATGTAAGTGACAGTGCTGTGTGCGCCGCTGCCCCCTCACTGCCTGTATGTATATGACACTCTCCTTCTGTCTCCTCACAGGTTATGAACCAGGTGAGTCACTGAGAATACTCCTTACTATAGTGTAACTAGTAGCTGGGGCTGAAGAACACTAACCACTGCAGTCATGTAAGTATATCCTTGTTGTATCCCAAAATCAGTCCCTGGGATTGTATGGCACTCCTTGTGCTGAGGAGCACCTGTCACAGGTTTCTATGTCACACACCACATCTCAGCATAGGTGGACATGGTAATGATTGGGTGTAACAGCTATGGGTGTAGTGGATGTGATTACTCATCTGCGAGGAGCCACTGGCACCCTCTGATAATGACATTGCAAACAAAGACATTATTTGTATAGAAGACTCCTATGCTGAGGTCTCTGCTTCCCACGGCGGGTCCCGAAATCTGTATTGGGGCCCCTTCCTCCGCTCTGCCACTTAGAACTATGGTCTATTTTATTTGGCAGAGGGACCTTTGCAGTCCCCTCAGTATCCAGAACCCAGTAGTGACTGCTACTGCTGTACCCCCTTAGCTATGCCCCATCTTTTCCTTCTGGTAGGACCCCCGCGCTGGCTGTTGCCTACAGATCTGTAGGAACTCTGTATCAGAGTTTGGCTTAATTTTATTAAACTGTTTACTCCAGTTTTCTGGTATAAAACAAGTTGATAATAGATGACCAGAACTTTGCGGCTTCTTTTCCAAAAGTGAGTGAGATATTGGGCTCAGAAGTAGGGTAATGGGCCTCTGCAGCCTGATGAGGTTTTATATAATATATGGCAGCTTGGTGGATATTACAGCATAAATCTACATCTGCTCACAGCTGATTGTAGCTTTGCTGTTTTGCCCAAAGATGCTCTAAATTGATTAATAGAATTGGTGCTCTCGCTCCAGTCCCCCTGTATTTAATCCCCTCATCCATTATAGTTTACACCACATGCTGAAAATATTATGGAATATATAAGTATGTGTTTGTAAGTGACAAATACATGTTTCATTTATATTTTAAGACACCTGGAGGTACAGCGTGGGCTGTAGCTGTCTGTGAGTCTTGTTTTACAAACCCATAGAACACAGATACGTTATACAGCCATGAACCTTTAAGAGAGCCCCAGTACTGTGGTGGTGGTGGGGGTTCATATATGTGATGTAGTGTTTGTATTCAAGGTGAATTAACATCCTGCACAGGTATATATCTGTGTACGTATGGTAGGTGGTTAGCAATGTTGACTTGCAGTGTTGGGGTCCTGGGTTGGAATCCAGCTAGGAACAACATTTTCATGGAGTTTGTGTGTTCTCCCCATATTTTGTATGTGTTTACTCTGGCTACTCCAGTTTCCTTGCACACTCTCTAAAAACTGATGAGTGATTTCGATTGGGAACCCTATATGGAACAGCAATGGCAATATATGTAAAGTGCTGCTGAATATGTTGGCAGCAAATAAATAAGTAGAATAAATAGGTAAAGTGATGCATATTCTGACAGACTGACAGCATTCTTAGCATATCTTTTTTTCTTCCTTCCATTTATTTCAATGAGTTTTGAAAGGTGGAATCTGCCTGAAGATAGGCCATGATGTTTTTTTTGTCCCTTTAGGTGAAAAAATCAGTTAGGGGAAATAAATGCGTGACTCCCATTAAAGTACACAACAATGGAGCGTATAGCTCCTCTGCCCCACATATTGTGCTCCTTTAAAAAAAAAAAAATACTGGATTTAACACGCCTTGAAGTGAATCAACAGGCTTTTATTTGTGTATAAATAACGCGTCTCTGGGTATGATTGCCAACATGCAATGCACACCCCTTCATCAGATCTATAAAACAGTGTTAAAAACAAAAGAAAAAAATAATAAATAAATAGACTAAACATATGCTCATATGTACTGTATTTTGCGGACTATAAGGCGCACTGGACTATAAGGCGCATTACCCATGAGCGCCTTATAGTCCTGTCTAGGTTCATATATAAGGCGCACCGGACTATAAGGCGCAGCACTGTTTGGTGCGCCTTATATGTGATTGAAAGCGGCGGCACGCAGACTTTGCCGGTGGCCGCTTAACCCCCCGCGTGCCAGCCGCTTCTATTCATTTCAATGGCACGCTTCCATTGAAATGAATGGAAGCACTCGGCACGTGAGGAGTTAAGCGGCCGCCGGCAAAGTCTGTGTGCCGCTTCCATACATTGCAATGGGAGAGTGCTATTCGAATAGTATTCGCTCCTCTCTAACTTCAATTGCCGCTTAACTACTCGTGTGGCGCCGCTTCCATCCATATATTAGGCGCACCGGACTATAAGGCGCACTTTCGATTTCTGAGGAAATCGTAGGATTTTATGTGCGCCTTATAGTCTGGAAAATACGGTAGTAAATTGCAAGGAAACAGACATAATAAAATATAGTGAACAGCATAAACTCATACATTGCAAGGGAAAAGATGTAATGCAATGTAGTAAACAGAATTAAAGGGGTATTCCCATCTACATAATTATTTTTAATTTGTAGATGATTAAAAGTTAAACATTTTTGCAAATGTAAGTAATTAAAAATTCTGCAGAGTTTTAAAGATTTTCTCTAACTTTCTTAGTGGTGACAGACTGTTGTCTTGATTGGTTGCAATGGATACGACCACCAATGCAGAAACATTCTAAGGTCAGAAAATCAGCCATAATTTCCTTATTGTGGCCAGGATACCTTCTGATACATGTAGTGTCTCTGCCTGATAACCCAGCTACAATAAGAAAGTCATAGCTGGGTTTCTGACAAGTCCCAGACCATAGAAAGTTTCTGCATTAGTGGTTGTATCCATGGCAACCAATCAAGATAACAGACTGTCACCACTAAGAAAGTTAGAGAAAATCTTTAAAACTCTGCAGAATTTTTATTTACTTATATTTGCAAAAATGTTTAACTTTTAATCTATAAATATAGATATGATTATGTACATGGGAATACCCCTTTAAAGGGATTCTACCTTTTTTTTTTTTTTTTTTTTTTTTTTCAGGATAAGACGTCGGAATAGCCTTTAGAAAGGCTATTTGTCTCTTACCTTTAGACGTGGTCTCCGCCGCGCCGTTCCTCAGAATTACCGGTTTTTACCAGTATGCAAATGAGTTGACAGAGAAGTGTCTCCAAGCGCCTTCTTCATCCGCCGCGTCATCTTCAATGTCTTCTTCCGACGCAGGCTCGTAACCAAGCAGAGCAGACTGCACAGTATTGTTAGCGGCCATTTTCCCGTGACCTGTGTGCCTGCGCAGTCTGCTCTGCTAGAAGTTACGAGCCTGCGCTGGAAGAAATTGAAGGTGACGCGGCGGACGAAGGAGGCGGCGCTTGGAGACACTTCTGTGGGGGCGCCCTCATCGCTGTGGGAGAACTAATTTGCATACTAGTAAAAACTGGTATGTCTAAGCAACGGCGCGGCGGTAGATCACGTCTAAAGGTAAGAGACGAATAGCCTTTCTAAAGGCTATTCCGACGTCTTCTCCACACACAAAAAAAAAAAAGCTTTAATGGTAGAATCCCTTTAACTTGACAGAATCAAATGTCTTTTTATACACAGTCATAAAACAAAACAACATGTGTTGTGAGAAGTGACACTATAGACTCCAAAGATGGAAATAAAATCTCTACTGCTATATCACAAATCATTAGTAACAATACTGATATATTACAAATCATCAATAGCAATTGTACTGTTACTAATGATTACTCTGTTACTAAGCTAGATATTACCTGAGAGCTCCCTTGTATACAATGGCAAAATTCAGGTAACTTCACCCGGTTGTTATCTCTGGTCGATAGACAACCAGACAAGGTGCAGCGTACATCCTTGGAGCTCAATCTCTATTAGTCAGGCCAGAGCATTCTTCATCCTCCAATATTTAGAACTTGCATACAATAGGAATGTGGGAAGATGTGATGTTCTTCTAAGATTGCCATGGAGACCAAGACTAAAATATGGTTGAAAAGATGAAAATGGCTTCACTTCTGCTACCAGATTTCCACTAAACTGTGTAAGGAGTTTTCAGGTAGACACAATGTTGTTTTCCTCCCCTATTCCTTATTTGGTTTAGTCCCTTTTAGTGTCTCTTAGCTGGGTTCACACTAGCGTCCGGTCTCCGTTCTGAGGTTTCCGTCTTCTGCTTGCAGAAGACGGAAACCTGTTAGACCAGGTCCGACCGTGAGCGCTGGTGAGCATTTTGATCTCTCCGCAGCGAACCTGTTTTTTTTAAACCAGACACAAAGCCCTGCATGTCCAACTCTGTGCCCGGTAAAAAAAAAAAAATGGTTTAGCTGTGGAGAGCATAAAACGCTCACGGCCGGACACTTTTCAAACTGCCTGCAGGTTTCCGTCTCCTGCCAAGTTTCGGTCAGGAAACGGAAACCTGTATAAATGGAGACCGGGCGCGGATGTGAACAAGCCATTACCTGCACAATTTACAATAATGTGCTTTACATAGGGAAGTAAACCACAAATTCTGACTTGTAAAAGTTTGTTTTTCAGTAGGACATCTTGTGCTGTAGAATAGACTGCTTTATAACCCACGCACATCAGTCAGCCGCAGTGATATGTAGAACTCCGAGCATTTGTCATTCTGCATAACTGTAAGAATGGAAATCTATACAGTGTGTCACAAGTAAGCAAGCCCCCATATAAAGTGAAAACTGTTTGAAGACGATGAAGGGGAAAGTCTTAGTCCATGTCGACCAACATGGTGCCTATTTTGAATGGCGTTAACTTCAGTTTCTCGAATTGGAAGGTAGGTGAATAACTCGCCAGGTAATACCTTCTTGCATGGGCACAAGGATTCAGAAGAAGTAAGAGGCTTCAGCTTTCTAATAATTCTTAGGAGGTTCCATGTGACAGAACTGAAACCCACACCAGCCCTTGGTATAGACTAATAATCCCGGACCCACCTAGATTTAACCTCACTCCAGCCACTCTCCCCCCCCCCCCCCCTTTGGTGAATGGATCCCAAAAAGTAGAATGTTGCAATTTTTGTGGAAAAAAAAAAAATTAATGGGAGCCAAAAATTGCAACTTTTCATGTACTATATACCACAAAAAGTGGCATATAAAGTACTAGCTGGAACCTGCGACTTCGTCTGCGGTGATTGTAGAAGTGGGTATATACAGGCGCGGGTAAGGTTTTCGTACTGTGTATAAGGTATGGGATATGAAATATAACTTTGTATCTTGTTTTTGCTAAAATTCAGAGAATACGTGAGACTTTTGTGTTGCAGTTACTTTGTATTTGAGCTGCTATACGGTGTTGTGAGAAACATTACATAGTGACTTTGGGACAGAGGTATTTGAAGTTAACCCCTTCCCGTCGATGGCATTTTTTGATTTTGGTTTTTCATTTTTGACTCCCCTCCTTCTAAACCCCATAACTTTTTTATTTCTCCACTCCCAGAGTCATATGAGGTCTTAATTTTTCTTGGGACAAATTTTTCTTCATGATGCCACCATTATTTATTCTATATAATGTACTGGGAAGCAGGGAAAAAATGCTGAATGGGGTGGATTTGACAAAAAAATGCATTTCTGCGACTTTCTTAGGGGCTTTGGTTTTACGGCGTTCACTGTGCAACCAAAGTGACATGTCCCCTGTATTCAGTGTTTCGTTACGATTCCGGGGATACCAAATTTATATGGTTTTATTTACATTTTGACCCCTTAAAAAAATCCAAAACTGTGTTAAAACATGTTTGTTTTTTTTTTTGAAAAGTCGTCATATTCCGACAGCCGTAACTTTTTTTTTTTTTTTATACGTGCGTGTACGGGGATGTATAAGGCGTCTTTTTTTTTGCGGGGTCAGGTGTACTTTTTAGTTCTACCATTTTCGGGAAATGTTATTGCTTTGATCACTTTTTATTCAAATTTTTATCAGAATCAAAAGAGTGAAAAACGGCGGTTTGGCACTTTTGACCATTTTTCCCGCTACGGCATTTACCAAACAGGAAAAATATTTGTATAGCTTTGTAGAGCGGGCGATTTTGGACGCGGGGATACCTAACATGTATGTGTTTCACAGTTTTTAACTACTTTTATATGTGTTCTAGGGAAAGGGGGGTGATTTGAATTTTTAATCCTTTTTATTTGTTTTTATATTTTTTTTTACTTTTTTTTTTAAAAAACTTTTTTTTTTGCATTTATTAGACTTCCTAGGGGTATTGACATGGGTGGGCGGTGTCGCGGATTGTCAGAGCGGTGGGGGTCGGCAAACATGGCTGCTCCGGAGCGTTAAAGAGAGCCTCCTGGAGTATCGTTAAGGGGAGGGGCAAAGTGGTAAAGTATATGTATATGAGATTGTGTGGGGTTAGGGGCGAGGCTGCAGAGGGTAATATGAATTTTGTGGCTTGCTATGGTCCAAAGTGTGTGAGATTGCAGAGATGGTGGTGTGAGTTTGGGTTTTGTGGGGGTCCTGGCACAAACGTATGTGCGCTATTGTGACAAAAAGTAGCCTATTGCGCTATCGAGTGTAGTGACTATGTTTGTGGAAAATTTCAGCCAAATCGGTCAAGCGGGTTTTGCGTGATTGAGGAACAAACATCCAAACCCACAAACATCCAAACTCACAAACTTTCACATTTATAATATTAATAGGATAAGTCAGACCAGACAAGTTCAGAATCAGATGTTCTCACTTCACTCTCCCCAAGTTTTGCAATGGGAACCTTGGCACACAGAACAGTTTATGCAGCTGGTGAGCAGTGCAGTCTAAGGTACTCTGCTTCAAGCGTTACAATATCTGCAGCTGACTCAGAGCTGCTTCCTTCTTGGCTCTGTCTGCATTTATTCAGATATGTCATTGGTATACATTGAGTGATCATAAAGTGCATCTCAATAAATTAGAATATCATCAAAAAGTTTGTTTTTAGTAATTCAGGTGATTTGCTCACCACGGAGATACTGCGGGAAAAATCGTGGCATTTTACAGTGCATGCAAAGGGGATGGAATTCATGCGAATCCCATGCCCACTTTGCGGGGAAAAAAACACAGTGCGGATACGCTGCAATTTGCAAAGCCATTGCGGCTTTGCAAATCGCAGCATGTCAATTATATCTTCGGCAACGCCAGCGGTTTTCCCATAGATATAATTGGTTCAGAAAGTCCGCAGAGGAAAATTCCGCAAATTTTCTGTTGAGAGCGCTGCGGAAAGAACCGCAGTGCGTTCACGCCGCCGTTCTTTCCGCAGCGCTTCAGCGCTACGATTACAGCCTGTGGGGCCTTACCCTTAGTCTGGTTCAGTAGGCAACACAATCATGGGGAAAGACTGCTGACTTGACAAATGTCCAGAAGGCAGTCATTGACACACTCCTCAAGAAGGGTAAGCCACAAAAGGTCATTGCTAAAGAAGATGACTGTTTAGAGTGCTGTATTAAAGTATATTAACAGAAAGTTGAGTGAAAGGAAAAATTGTGGTAGAAAAAGGTGCAAAAGCAAGTGTTAAGAAAAGGTCATTCAAAAATTTTGGGGAGATTCACAAGTCGTGGACACCTGCTGAAGTCAGTGCTTCAAGAGCCATCACACACAGACGTATCCAGGACATGAGCTACAAGAGTCGCTTTCCATGTGTCAAGACACTCATGACCAAAAGACAACGCCAGAAGCTTCTTATCTGGACCAAGGAGAGAAAGAGCTGGACTGTTGCTCAGTGGTCAAAGGTATTTTCAGATGAAAGGAAATCTTGCATTTAATTTGGAAAGGCCCAAGTCTGGAGGAAGAGCAGAGAGGCTGCTGTACACAATCCAAGCTGCTTGAGGTCTAGTGTGAAGTTTCCACAGTCAGTGATGGTTTGGGCAGCCATGTCATCTGCTGGTGTAGGTCCACTGTGTTTTATCAAGGTTGAAGTCAATGCAGCCGTCTACCAGGAAATTCTACAGCACTTCATACTTCCCTCTGCCCACAAGCTTTTTGGAGATGGAATTTTCATTTTCCAACAGGACTTGGCACCTGTCCACACTGCCAAAAGTACCTGGTTTAATAACCACAGTATCACTATGCTTGATTGGCCAGCAAACTCCTCTGACCTTAACCACACAGATTCTGTAGGCTGCTATCATACAACCTGGGCTTCCATAACACCTCTGCAGTGCCACAGGCTGATCCCTCCATCCCACCGAGTATTGAGGGCATTTACTGTACATGCTTCTCATTTGGCCAACTTTTCTGTGTTTTAAATATATATTTTTTTACAGATGGTCTTCTGTAATATTAAAATTTTCTGAGGCCTGGTTCACATTTGCGTTTCGGGAGAGTCCATTGGAACCCTGACACCCTCCCCCCCCCCCCCCCCCCCACGGAATTCCAAATGCATAGACTGTAATGAGGTTCGTGTGTGTTCTGTGCAGTGTCTACATGAATCACGCAGAGAGAAAAGTACTGCAAGCGGCACTATTCCTTCCGCATGATTCGTGCGGAAAACACACAGGCCCCATTTATAGTCTATGGAGTTCGTGTTTGTTTCTTAGCTAACCACTTTTTTAATGTGTTCGGGGGGGCGGGAAGGTGTACATCATATTCAGGCGATATGTATTGTGACAAATATTTGTTGGTGAGCTGCTATCCTCTTGTAGAAAGAAAAAAAAAATATCTTTAGGGAAGTTTATGAAATTTGTAAAGCAATCTGCAGTATGTAAAATGACCACAGTGTGGTGCTGTTCATTTACAGATTGCATGTAATAGCCTATACAGTTTATGAGCAGCGGTTTTGATCCAACTGCAGGCGTCAATATAAAATACTAGCTTTCCTTTTTGTTTTTAACAAAAAGTCAACATACCCCAACAACCCTTCATGCCCCCTCCCCCTCCATAGGCCTGTTACTGTAATAAACTATGTTCTATTATTTGTTTGTTTGGTTTTTCTTTTAATGGATTAACTTATTTATTTATTTTTGTTTTGTCTTCTTTTGTAGTTTCTCAAGCAGTTGGGGGTTGGCTGTAGTTGGCAATTTGTAGATGTCTATGGACTTGACCCTGAGCTTCTCGGTTTAGTCCCTCAGCCAGTATGTGCTCTGCTACTTCTCTTCCCTGTAACAGAAAAGGTAAGTTTCCCATAGATACATTACTCGTGCCACAGAAATGTACATTAGATGCAGACTATGGTATGGAATGGGGGAATTTATCAGCTTGTGCCTTTTTTTTTTACTCTGTCCATTTTCATGCAGTTTCATGTCTTTTGTATATGACTCCTCACTTTTCATTTTTGCTGTAAAAGTGGACATGGCTTATTCACACCTCCCAACCGTCCCGATTTCCGCGGGACAGTCCCGATTTGGGTGACATGTCCCGGTTGGAGGGAGATATGTCCCGATTTCAACTCAGATCTGCGTCCAGAGGACGCAGATCTGAGTTGAACACATATGCGGCTGAAACGAGGAGCTGACACAGGTCAGCTCCTCGCTTCGCCGCTGCCCGCCTCTCTCCCTGACACACGCGGCTGAAGCTGCTCGCGTGCTCGCTTCGCCGCTGCGTCTCTCTCTCGCTGACACATGCGGCTGAAGCGAGGAGCTGACCTGTGACCGCACATTTTGTCCCTCTTTCGGTTCTTCAAAAGTTGGGAGGTATGCTTATTTGAAGTAATATTTTATGATCCATCTATGTCAAACCTACTTGCTATCTTTTAAAAATGCACAGCAAGTAAGAACCAGCGGAATGATCGGTAATAGGTTTTCAAAACACTCAGCAGCCCCATAGATCAGCGGATGCCTGCAAATATACAGTTACGCAGATAAAGTATTAAAAATATGCCCGAATTCTGGCCCAAGTTGCACAAACAAAGTCTTGCATGCCTCATACCATATTGATGGCCTATCTATAGGTTAACAATATCAGATTGGTGAGGGCTCTACATCTAGCACCGCTGATGTCGGCAGCTGTGACAGTGGCCATAACCTAACAGTGGCCATGACATTTGCCTCACAGTACATTGATGGCCTATCCATAGGTTATCAATATCAGATTGATGGGGCCACGACACTCGATACCCAGCCAGTCAGCTGATCTCAGCGGCTTTGATACCAACAGAAACCCAGCAGGACAGGTTTATTGTTTCAATTTGCTTAAAAAAAATTTCAGTACATTCATCGCACTGCCTTTACTTTTTGACTCTGCCATGTGTGACAGGGGGACGAGGTTTATCAGAAAAGGAGCAGGGCTTGCCATAAAGTGGTAGGGCTTAATATGCGCCACCATGTGCCAACATTTTTGCTAGGGTTTTTTTTTTTTTTTTGTACTTCTGTTGGGAGGGGGGGTCACTTGTAGAGCACTTTTGCTGTAATAGAGACTTCCTTCTCCACAGTTATTACTACTTATGTGGATGGGGGACTATTGGGGCACTATTACTGTAATCGTGTCCCCTCCACAGGCAATGGTCTACACACGTTGATTCACCTCCCCCCCCCCCCCCCCCCCTTCACTTAGTAATTAGTGTCTGTGCCAGGTTACTTCAGTTTGGCACCCATTCAACTGATAAAATCCTGGAAGACCCTTAGCTTCTCTTACTGCATAAATGACACCTGAATCCGCCTTCTTTTCTCTAGTTAATATATTCAGATAGTGTGGTTGTTCGGCTGTCTTCACAACGCAGCCAAGAGTGGTGAGGCAGAAAACACATGCACTTTTACTGCAAATTGAGTTTTCGTAAGCATTCCCTGTGCTAAAAGCGTAACTGTACCAATTTGCAGTAAAATTACAGAATAACCACATTATGTGAATCTACCTGAGGCAAGCTTATATAGTGCACATCCCCTTTAATAATTATGTTGTATTTGTCTATAAGAATATTTCAGTGATTATTAAGGCCTGTATCGTTGGAGTGGGCTTGCTTTGGCTCAGTATATGTAAGAAAACACCATTCTGCTACAGCCAAGACATGACATATTAAAAGCTGTGGATGTGAGATTGTCACAAATAACATTAAACGACTGAATCCTTTTATATTTGCTTCCAATCAGTATGAGCGCTTTAGGGCAGAGGAGGAAGAAAAAATTAAATCCCACAGTCAAGATGTAGATTCCTCTGTTTACTTCATGAAGCAGACAATAAGCAACGCCTGTGGAACAATTGGCCTCATTCATGCAGTGGCAAACAACAGGGACAAGCTCAGCTTTGGTAAATATCTTTGTTTCTTCATAACAGAATGTATCCAGCAGGTGGTGCAAGAACACTTCATGAACAATCTCACCTTAATAACCTTGTCCAGTCTAGAAACTAACCTGCTATTCCCTTTCACCTGCTCCTTTGTTGTTAACTTCACACTAGTGTTGGCTATCCATTATTCCGATCCATCAGAAGACCAGAATAACAGATAGACGGACTGCTAAAATGGTGATTAAGCATGGACCCCCCCAAAAAAACCATAATGGGGTCCACTGGTGTCCATTGTTTTGAAACTGAATGAAAGTTGTGTGTACTAGACATTTTTGTCCGCCAATTTCAGCTGTACATTATGATGAAGTCTAGCACAAATGTGACCCGGCATTGTATTGTATGTAACCCCCAAATGTAAAGCACCATGGAATTAATGGTGCTATATAAATAAATAATAATAATAATCCAGATGCATCAGTGAAAACTGCACCAAATTGTGAGAATTTTGGTGGAAAACTGGAATCTTAATCGCTGTGATTGCTCTGGTAAAATTTGGTAGCACAATTTGTTGCTGTAGGCTCACTATTTAGATTCCTTATCATACTAAACTCTAGGGGTGTATATCAGCGAGTGCTAAAAATCTGTTCCTTAGTAAGTGTCTCAATATGTCACTGATGGAGATTGCTTTTCTTTTTTGTTTTTAGAAAGTGACTCTGCTTTGAAAAAGTTCCTGGATGATTCCAGTGCATTAAGTCCTGAAGAAAGAGCCAAATTTCTAGAAAAAGATGAGGTATGTACAAGTGCAACCAGAACTAGGAGTAACAGAAGTAAGCAGAGTGGTCAAGTGATGACTGGTGCAGCCATATTTAAAGAAGGGGGCCCTTAAAATCTAGTCTAGGCTTGTGTGGCGAAATGCTTTCTACTGTAAATAAATTGCTTGGTTTATAGTAAATCTGTCTTAAAGAATTTACCTCCACCCCCAAACGAGACTGAAAGTGTAATGAGAGTGTTTTAAGAGCCCAACGTGTCTGTGGTTCCCAGCACTTATGCTGCCTTGCCTATCGAACCTGGGTTGCTGGCTAGTTGGAGAGTTGCAGAGCTTTGGTGGTGCCCCCGGTACACTTCTAGCCTTATTTCCATATTACTAAATATTGATTTTTTTCCCCAATGAACCTGAGTTTAGTGAAATCAAAGGTATGCTTTGAATGTTTGCTAACAGCCTAGTCTGTAAGGGGTAGATTCTTGATATTCTCTTTAATCTTTTCCAAATTTTACAAATGTATGTTGTACATCCTGACAGGGCAGCACTTCAGTAGTCAAGAAAGTTTCTGATTAGAGATGAGCGAGTTCTATTCGAAACAGCCGTTTCAAATAGCATGCACCCATAGGAATGAATGGAAGCGTCCATTCATTCCTATGAGTGCGTGCTATTCAAAACGTAAGTTTTGAATAGTACTCGCTCATCTCTATTTCTGATTCCTTCTTGCTACTAATACCAATATCTTAAATTTATAACATGGAAGATTAGAATTTTTTTTTTTTTTTTATTTAAATTGATGCGTGTATCACAATAGTGTCTGCTACAGATCTGAATTTATGAGCAGTTAAAGTGAGTCCTTCATAAACTTGCAGATCTCACTTTCTGACTTTGTATTTAACTGCTTATAACTCCGGCTCTGCGACAGATAGTATTGTGATCCTAGCATTGTTTTTAAGATGACTTTCTCCCCTTTATAATAAGACCTCACATTTTGAACTGTTTTATAGATCCTAATTTATGAACAGTTAAACAGCCCCCAATTTCCATCCCCACCAACATCATAGAGGATGAGGGTGGGATATGCTCGCAGGCTTCAGAGAGGCTTTGTTTAATCTGTAACTGACTCCTATGAGAGACCTTCTTATCTAATAACCCCTCTGAGCTTAAGCAGGCTGTATTATGCCACAAACCGTTTACCAGCAGAGATGAGTGAGTAGTATTCGATCGAACACCTCCACCGCATAGTTCTTGGTGTAAATAAGTGCCAGGGAAGGTGGGAGGGGCAACGAATTTTTACTGCCCCTCCCACCTTCCCTGGCACTTATTTACACCAAGAACTATGCGGCGGAGGTATTCGATCGAACATACTCGCTCATCTCTATGGGCTGAGTATGTAGGGAAGAACAGGATGGTTAGAGTGACAGGGAGGGGTGTATGGGAGTGAGGAGGTTGGGAGGGGGGGGGATGGGGAGTCGGTTAATAAGGAAGTTACATAATAGAAAGGACAAGGATGCTATCCAAAGCAGGAGACACCCAGAAATCTCTCAAAATACACTAAAAAGTATATGGTTACATTTTATTAACCCATTAATAGCACTAATAGATACTTTAAAAAAAAAAAAAATTTGCCTGGAAAAGCCCTTTAATCATGGATTAATAATTTCTAGATACGGTCCTGTCCAGACCTAATACTACTCATAGCTGACACTTTACCGTAATTACATCCAGTTTAAACTGTTTTCTGTGGTCTCTGGACTGATAGGTTTTACTAAGGCAATGTTCCTTTCCATTGTTTCCCTTAGCTTGATCCATACAGCAGTGAGAAATGTTTCTGAAATTCCCTTTGAAGGGGTGCTGTACCAATATAATTATATGTTGTACAGTGTCAGAACATCAAGTGCTAGAACTATGTAATATACAATACATTGTGTTAACATTTTGCCTGGGTTAGCAAATACAACATGTGCAGGGAAGCCGGGAGCTGTCATTGGGGCCACAGCTTTGTCCTTGTCAGCTGCTGCACAAAAAGGCTGGCTTTAAAAGAACTCAATAGAACTAGCGATGTCCATACAATAACTCACAAGAATAATCCTGCAGCCACTCTGACATCTCTTTGCTTCCAGGCAGTGGCAGAGTTTTAATAGAATCTATATTATATTAGAGGATTTCTCACTAATGACATCTAACTACTGTCCACAGGTTAGAGGATAAATGTCTCATGCTTGGAGGTCTGACCCTATGGACCCCCAGAAGTCAAGGGAACTTGCATGCATCTGAGTGTCCCCTGTGAATGAAATGGTGGCACAGATTTATGGCCAATGCTCTATTGACTTCTGTGCGACTGGAGATTACTGCCCCCGAAATCCAATAGAAGTAAATGTGGTGCTGACCACAAATGCTCACTAGTTGTAGTAAACACACGTTGGAATAGCCTTTAGAAAGGCTATTCTAGTCCTACCTCTGGTGTTCTTCTGCTCATAGCTGTTTTTGAACCACTTTGGGTTTGGGCCACGCATACAGTGCATGTTACCCCGATCATCTTGATTCTCTTCCTCCGTGACCGCACAGCGCATGACTGGGATTTGGATCTCACTGAAAACAATGGCGGCTGCTTTCAGAAAAAAGAGGAAGATGCAGAGAACAAACATATAAAGGGCCATGAGGTGGCATTCTGGTATGTCGCTGCTGTGTTCAAAGTACAGAGGGAATGCCCCCTGTGCTCCCTGAGCTTCATTTACATATATACAATATATCTAAAAAATAGCGGCAAGCAGAAGAACACCAGCAATAGCACTAGAATAGACTTTCTCAAGGCTATTCCAGCATGTTAACTAAAATATGAAATTTGAAATGTAGACTCCCTTTAAGACTTCTATTATTGAAAGCAATCTTACTTTACAGCATTTTTACCACACTTGCCTAAACCTTTTGCACAATGCTGCATATTGTTGTAGGATAAACTATAAGAGTGTAAATGATGAGCTAAAATATGTGACCTGTCCCACACACATATATTGTAGCTTGCTAGATATAACTAGTTACTGGTTAGATTTTTGTTTTTACTTATGGTAAATTATTATTTTTTTCTTCTTGGAAAATCTTGTTTGGCTTTGTGTACATGCCTAGTATTCCTGTGGTCCAGTTTTATTGCAGTGTGGCTTAGACAAGTATTTCTGTAGCTATTAACAAGATTATTACGCTGTTATCCAATTTCAGAGTATTCGGGTTACACATGAGAGCAGCGCTCAAGAGGGACAGTCTGAGGTAAGACTTCTTTATTTTGTGTTTTGTGCCCATTTCAGTCTTGCCAATTTTCAGGGAACAGACTTGACACTGATACTGCTCATTCACATGTAATTGAAACCCCTGTCTGGGAAAATATTGGCGTATAAGAATCTCTTGTATAATAATCATCCTGCAGAATCACTAGACCTAAAACATCCGTTTATAACTTGTTCGCAAACTATGGCTGACATGTAAGGAGTCCGAAATGTAGGAAAGGTGTAAGCACACCTATGTGGATGCTAGAAATTGTGCAATGTCCTGGTGGTAGAGACTCTTCAGCTATGATGTGGTTTATATTTATCTGGGGATATAACAGTCAATGGATTCTGAATCCCGTGTTAAAGGGAACCTTTCACTTACTGACCTCGTACAGCAAAATCCGGGGGTGGGTCATGTCATATGAAAATTGACCTACCTTTTTTTCTTAAATTGCTGATCCATGGCTGATGTACAATCCTTAACAAACTTTTCTCACATAATATGGAAACAAACCTAAAGATGTTTTACACTCCATAGCTATGTATTGCGGTGATGTCTCCAACTTTCTAATGATGCGCCATGTTTCTGTGAAAGCAATAGTTTATCAGAGTGCTTGCATTACCTCATGAAACGCCCCTATAGCTATTCCCACTCCCAGTGTATATGCAAATCTGTTTTCCAAGATGTCAATAGGAAAACGGTGCCCCTGTTTGCTGCCTCTAGGGGTAGCTCTCTTAAACATCATGCATGACTTTTTCAAACCATTTCTTCCTACGCTGTCCTGAAGAGATCCAACCAGATTGAAACAGCGCTGTCCACAGCTGGGATTCTGTTCCTTTTGGAATGGATCTATTCGTTTTGCTAATCCTCGCATCATAGCATAACTTGTTGAAAAAGTCATGCATGATGATTAAGAGGGCAGCTAACAGGCACTGTTTTCCTATTTACATCTTGGAAAACAGATTTGCATTTTTGTTTTCCATAATCCCCCAGTGGTGCGAAGATGGCTTTGTAGGACTCCATACGCCTGTGAAGGTGCTCTCTCCTTAAGGAGTGATATTATCCCCATAACCAGTGTTTGAACTGTAAATGTTTTTGTGTGTGTTCATACATTTTTGGCGATAACCTAGTCATCTAGTAGTCTCTATTTGGCCTCAATGCAGTAAATGTCATTTACTCCTCTTCATGTTTACATTCCATAAATTTCTGACACTTGGGGGACCCTGCTCTGGAACCTGCACCTGTCTCAAAATGAATCCACCCTAGGTTTCGTCATGACGATGTTGAGTTAAATGCAGAATGTCATCAATGGTTGGGCTTTACGGAAACAGTATAGGTCAGTGATGGCGAACCTATGGCACGCGTGCCAGAGAGGGCACGCAGAGCCCCCTCTGCTGGCACGCGTGCTGTCGCCCTGATCGCTCACTAACGGCGAATCCGGTGCAGGATTCCCCGTTAGTGAGCGATCGCTGCCTTCAGCTGGTTGTGCAAATGCGCATCCAGCTGAAAGCTGTCAGTGTAGCTCAGTGTAGGCCACGCGTACTACGCGGCCTACACTGACTACAGAGTGTGACCTCTGAACAAGCGCGGGCGTGATGACGTAAGTCATCAGCGCGCGCAGTGAACAGAAGAGAGAACACCTGGCAGCTCTTCAGGTAACTATATTGTGTTTGTTTGCACTGTCAGGGGAGGGGGGCAACGGTGGACATTTCATGTTGTGTAGGAGGGGGCTACTGTAGACTTTCATGCTGTGTGGGTAGGGGGCTACTGTGGACCATTTTATGCTGTATGGGAGGGGGCTACTGTGGACCATTTTATGCTGCTACTGTGGATCTTTCATGCTCTGTGGGAGGGGGCTACTGTGGACCATTTTATGCTGCTACTCTGGACCATTTCATGCTGTGTGGGAGGGGTCTACTGTGGACCATTTCATGTTGTGTAGGAGGGGGCTACTGTGGATCTTTCATGCTCTGTGGGAGGGGGCTACTGTGGACCAGTTCATGTTGTGTGGGAGGGGGCTACTCTGGACCATTTCATGCTGTGTGGGAGGGGGCTACTGTGGATCTTTCATGCTCTGTGGGAGGGGGCTACTGTGGACCATTTCATGTTGTGTGGGAGGGGGCTACTGTGGACCAGTTCATGTTGTGTGGGAGGGGGCTACTGTGGACCAGTTCATGTTGTGTGGGAGGGGGCTACTGTGGACCAGTTCATGCTGTGTGGGAGGGGGCTACTGTGGACCAGTTCATGCTGTGTGGGAGGGGGCTACTGTGGACCAGTTCATGCTGTGTGGGAGGGGGCTACTGTGGAGTATACAGGTATAATCCTGTGTGGGGGCCACTGTGGGCCAGATTGTACTGTGTGGGGGGCCACTGAGGGGCAGATTGTACTGTGTGGGGGGGCCACTGAGGGGCAGATTGTACTGTGTGGGGGGGCCACTGAGGGGCAGATTGTACTGTGTGGGGTCCCCTCACTATGTATATCACACAGTATTTGTTTTATAGCAGACGTGAAATTAGTACAGGATGTAATAACATTGCACGGTAACTATAAAACAGATCCTGTGCGATGTAAATAGTGAAAATTAATTGTTTAAAAGTACAGAATGCAGAGACCTTTACCTTTCAGTACAAGATCTGTAAAGCCCCAGTCACATGACTGTAATTTGTGGGTCCGCAATTGTGGACCCACAGAGTTTTAAGGTTAAATTGCCGTGTTGGCACTCCGTGATAATTTATTTGGTTTTGGGTTGCAGTTTAGGCACTCGGTCTCAAAAAGGTTCGCCATCACTGGTATAGGTGTTTGAAGTATGCCGTTTCAGAAACTTGGATATGGGTGCTACATTTCCTTAACTCTCATTCACTTCTATCAGACACTTTTATAGCCTATCCTGTGGGAAATAGGGAAAAGACTAAATGTATAATTTCTTTAAGGAGAAAACTGCTTGGGTTAATATCCTTGGTCGTGTTGGAAGGCCTGCTGAAATGGTTGGGCTTTGAAATCTATGCAATAAGTTGCATATTCCTTGTGGCTGTCATGTCGGTAGGCCAAAGCACAGACTCCAACTTCTCAGTTTTTCTACAGTTTGACTCCTGCTCTGACTCCCTTCTTCATAATTGACTGACAGTCATTGTCAGACAGAAGCAGCAAAGCTCCTACAATTCACCAAAAAATGGCAGTGATGGTTATATAAGGAGAACGTAAGCACCCCTTCCGCAGTCAGTCTGTGTCAAACCCTTGAAGTCCTTAGAATGCTGACCAGGTGGTGAAATGGTAGTAACAGACTCTTATTGGTTTTACTTGTAGACCCCTCTCTTTTCCAATAATTCTCTTATGGCTGTGTGATGTGACCTGCCACTGTCCCTGTGTGATCCAGAGTAGGGATGTGTCTGTAATATACTGCAGTGGTCATACCTAACTGATAGAGATCAGAGATCTCTGCCACTGAACCTGTCTTATACCAAAATATCACATTATACAAAGAAAACGAAGGATCCATAAACCCTTGATGAATTTAGATTGTACTAGTGGTCACCAAAACAATGTATGTTATGAATATATAGAGGAAATTGACAATTTAGGCAATTTTATTCTTCCTTCAGATAAAGATCTCTTTGCTGAAATTGTATCTGTTTCCTCCTTTGCTGAGGCACAGTGGACATATTTATGAAGACTGGCGTTACTTTTGTCATTCTTCATAGCCCCGGATCTGGCGAGGTGTGGACATGCCTTCTCAGCAATAAGGGGAAATGTATGCAATTCTATTGTCCTAAACCAGATTTCTTACAAAAAAAAATTGCAGATGTAACAGAAAACTATCGGCCCCAATGTATTTTTTTTTTTTTTTTTCTTCAACACCATTGTGTGTCCTGTGCTACTTAGTAGAATGTGAATGTAGGTGTTTAGTATGTATTATGTAAACCTATGATACAGTATTTTAGGTGTTACCAGTTCTAATAATGACAGTTTTTGGTTTATTTATATTAGTAAATACCCTAAAAACCTTTCATTTACTCACCTGATGGCGGAATTGTTTTAGATATATTCCATAATATACAAACAGCGAAATTAGATGCAGAAGTTTAGTAGGAACAGAAAGGCAGGGATCTGACTTTTACAGCTTTTTACTGGAATCGTCTATCTTGAATGGGATTCTGCTAATAATTGTATTATATTGTGTTTTTTATAATACAATTCTTTAACGTGGCTGCACCTTAGAGTTTTTCATAGCAATCTGTGTGGATGTTTCATGATGATGATCTTCTGATTTCCCATAGGACCAATGCTTTCTACTCTATCGTGTGACATATTTGTCATGCTGGCCTGAGAACTAGGAGTAGGAACTCCTGAGACTTGCCGCTTTCTCACAGCCAGGAAGCAGTCTGCAAGCGTTGCATAGGAAGAAAAATGCAAGTGTTATTTCAGGGTCAGGTCGTAGATGTAAAGACACATGTCTCCTCCATGCTGTTCGCTGCCTACTTTATTTAACAGTTCACATGCCTAAACTATGGGCTAGAGATTACCTGGTGGGGCACTTATTGATGTCCTGGGCAGGGAGTCTTGCTTTCCAGAGGATGGGAATTCAGGAAATGCGTTTAGTAGGGTTGTAATATGTAAATGCACTAGATACATCATACTGTACAGGGTTGCTGACATTTTCCTTATAAAATTAGAAAGTTGCACAACTAGTCATTGTAGAGAGAGACTGGATGCCAGGTGGCAAATGTTCAGTTTCAAGTGACTAGCTGTTGTGTTTTTTTTCTTTCTATTGATGTCTATACGTTAATCTTGTGTACTTGTTTTGACTTTTCAGCTATACACTGTACATTATAAAGCGAATATGTATTATATTAGCCTTTTCTGACATAAAGGAGATATGTCTATGGGTGGGTGTAGAATATATGTGCAGTATGATATACAAAGGAGCTGTCAGTTCTCTGGATCATCTCTTTTTAGAACTCGACATTGTACTGCTCCTGCTAGAAATGTATAATTAGATTGACAACTGTGTTATCCATTTGGTCCCTACACAATGAGCGTTTCTAACAAGTGCTGACTGTTGGACAGTGTATGGGCACACTCCTTTAAAACAG
The DNA here is from genome assembly GCF_031893055.1 of Leptodactylus fuscus. NCBI lineage: Eukaryota > Metazoa > Chordata > Amphibia > Anura > Leptodactylidae > Leptodactylus > Leptodactylus fuscus. The sequence goes on along the minus strand of NC_134266.1, from coordinate 199,485,989 downwards.
AGTGGTAACACCCAATTTATTGAGAAATATGTCATTGCACAAGGGACATTAGTGCTTCTGTATCCCACCACAATGACTTGCAGAGCTTAATTTTTATTTACATAGGCTGTGTACCTTTCGCACCCAACGTTTTGCCACCTCTTCTATGAGAACACTTGTGATTTGATGTGAGATTCTGCTCACTTGCTGTTGATGCCAGCGCTTCTGGAAAACAGCAGCTCTTCTGTTTCAGCTTTGCTGGAAATTCCCATTTAGGCATGAATCTAGACTTTGTGTAAGATTCCATTGGCCTGAACCCTCTAATGGTCCTGTTTATTCTCTGAAGTGTTCTGTATTTTGTCTGTACACAAAAATGCTTTCAGAGGAAGTGAGGGAGTTTCACCAAGAAATGTCAAGTTATTAAAGGAATTAAAAGTGAGTGACCCTCGGCAATAAGCCGGAGACTAGTGACAAAACAAACCCCTCGACTGATGAAAAGATTTAATGCCCATAAAGATGTTCAGCTGTGGGATGTCATAAGATTTTTGGCACGCTAGCCTTTTAAAGGAAATTGAGCCACAAATGTTTGTGTTCTTAGGTCAAAAGGATAAGACTCAAAATCCAGGCTGTCCTCTTCATTATTGCTGACATGGCTGGTTTATGTGTACAGCTGGGGAAGATAGAAGAATTAGGGTATGTCCATACAGAATGTAAAAAAGCCTGTTGTAGAATTTGGTGATGTTCCACTGCAAATCTATGGGAAAGAAAATGTGTGTGTTAAATCTTAATTAGTTGTTCAAAACGCACCGTGCCGGATCTATTAGATGCCTCCTACAAAGAGTTTTGAGTTGACTTTTAGATTATTGTAGAGGACCTTCAACCAACTCCACTTCTTAGCATCTGTTACTATGTGTAGCTACACTAGTTCTGGCACAGTTGAAACTTTTTTCCTCTAATTCCCCACCGTTCTGAACAATCCATGCTACCGATACTAAATACAAATGCAAAAGGGCTTTATTGGCACAACCGAAAACACAATTGGTATTGCCAAAGCAAAGAATGGTTGGTGTGGAGTGTGCGGTTTGGTGGTATGGTAGTCTTTGGGGTCTTGCCGTTCTTGTTAAGGATATGTGGGTATGGGCGGGTGATTTGGTGGGGTGATGAGGAGGTTTAATAGTTTTTGGGGGTTTCATCTTCTCCCTCATTTGGTGGCAACTGGACACGTATTGGGCAGCGATCTCCACAGTGGACTCCTTCTCCCAGTAGGATGTAGAGTTCCCTCTTGTTTGCAGATGTGAAGTCTGGGATGTGGGAAGAGAGTCTTTCAAAGTAGACAGCCCTCGTTGCTGAGTATTTGGAGCAGTGTAGTAGGAAATGGGCCTCGTCTTCTAGGACCCCTGGGTCACAGTGTTGGCATAGTCTGTTTTCCCGTGGCTTGTACAACTGCTTGTGCTGCCCCATTTCAAACTCAAGGTTTTAGGCGCTCAATCTGTACTGGTTTAGGGTCTGTTTGTGTTTGGGGTGGAGTATTTCCTCCAGGTAGGTGGCCATGGTGTAGTTCCTGTGCAGTGACTGGTATACGTAGAGTTTCTTGGAGTTATTTATTTTGTTTAGCCATTCTTCGATGTACTGCTCTTTGTTTTCATCTATGGTCACCTTTATTTGGGCCGTGGTGGTTCTGGTTTGACGGTTGGGGGGGGGGGGTGCCGGATTTGTTCCAAGTTCTGTGGTTTAGCCAGGCTATCTCTATTTGAATCTCTGAATTGTGACCATCTGCCTGACAGTGCCCTCCTGACCATACAGAGCTTAAATAGCACATAGAGCATCAAAATGACCTGCACTTGATACTAGGGAATAGTGAGGGTTAGAGAATTTTTTTTTTTTTATCTGTGAGCCCTGAACAACTAAAGAGTTTTCAATACTAAAAGCGCAAAGCCCAGCAGTCAGTCAGCTCCTACAAGAGAGCGCAAGGCCCGGCAGTCAGTCAACTCCTACAAGAGAGCGCAAGGCCCGGCAGACATGTTTTTAAAAAATCGCAGCATGTCCATTATTCCTGTGGAAATGCTGCTGTTTTCAATATAGGTATAATAGAAGCAAGATGGAAATACTGTCTTCAGTGATGTATGGGTTAACTTTGTCGCACAAGTATCAGCATGAGATGGGTTTTCCATGCTCAGAACGTCTGCCATTGATTTGGATTCATTATCCAAATAAATATATTTTTCACACTCACACATGTATAGAGGCTTTTGTACTTCTGTCACAGTTACATAATAGTCAATTTAGAATAAAGCCTGGGATTTTTCTTCTCCAGTGTATGGGTTAAATGATGCGTGATTCTAGTTAAAACAAGGTAATGCCATGATGCCCTCAGCGCTGTGACACCTGCAGTCTCTTATGTCATAGGAGGGAGGTCTTAAGGCAACAAACTAAAAGACTTGTATATCTTAAATAATACAGCTATGAATATACTTTCCTGCAGAACAGGACATGTGTAGGAGTTTCTTTTCTTGGAAACACTCTTATTTCTGTCAGGTTAGCAGGCAGAGGATATACAGAGCAGTGAAGACTTCACACACGCAGTACATTCCTGTGGAGCGCACATCTCTAAATAACAAAATATAATGTGTTGGAATGTCTGTAATCCCCTCATTATTGTTGTATCCCTTTAATGGAGACTTGGCAGATGAAACATTGACCCTTTCAGGCACACTGCTTTACATGTTATTTACTTAAAAATGTTATGTTGTTCTTCATGGTTTTAGCTATGTACCATGGTGAAGATGGCTTTTTCATGTAGTCATAACTTGTTTTCATATAGAAGCTCTTCCCAATCATCCGTTTCCATCATGGATACCAGCACTAATCTAAAACAGTTTACATGTAGTCATATGTGCTCTTGTAGGAGCTGACCGACTGCCGGGCCTTGCGCTCTCTTGTAGGAGCTGACTGACTGCCGGGCCTTGCGCTCTCTTGTAGGAGCTGACTGACTGCCGGGCCTTGCGCTCTCTTGTAGGAGCTGACTGACTGCCGGGCCTTGCGCTCTCTTGTAGGAGCTGACTGACTGCCGGGCCTTGCGCTCTCTTGTAGGAGTTGACTGACTGCCGGGCCTTGCGCTCTCTTGTAGGAGCTGACTGACTGCCGGGCCTTGCTCTCTCTTGTAGGAGCTTACTGACTGCGGGGCCTTGCGCTTTTAGTATTGAAAACTCTTTAGTTGTTCAGGGCTCACAGATCAGTAGAAGACAGATACAGTTTTATACAGGCAAGACCTAACCAGTGAAGGAAAAGGCCACCTAGATATCTCCAACTTCCAATATAAAGAATGCGTTATGGATGCCCTTTGGTCCTTGACCTGTTATAATATTGAATTGTATACACACTGGGCTACAGGTAATGGGTACACTGGCATTTTATTCCTCGAATAACACTGAATGAGCGCCATAGATCCAGTGTAGACCTCTCGCCTTTCGTGCAGCAATCTTTTACTGCACTTTCTTCTTGTGTGTCATGTCAGAGATAACTGTAAGGGAGCGTTCACACTACCATCGGTGTCCGACAGCTAGTGTCCGCTGCTAATGTCCATTCAAAATCTTGTGCGGACATTAGCAGTGGACACTAGCTGTGTCTGTGACACTTTGTATTGATTTAAATGGAGATCGGGTGCGTTGTTTTACACTCAGTGTCTGTCCTTAACAACCCACAGTATTGCAGTTATGTTCATCTTTTCTCTGATGTACCCACGTAATAGCTGGGTGTATTGAGTGTAATTGACATATGGACGCAGTTATAACATGTCGATTACCTGACATCTGTTGTGTAATGGCGTTCAGTAAGAACATTGCTTTATGGGCTTTAGACCCTTTCATCAATAAATGCCATTGGTTTTCACAACCTAGTATGTAAGGACTTGACATGCAGAAAAGATCTCTGTAAAGAGAGGCCAATGTTACAGTGTATTTTTATGGTGACTTGTGCTGCCATATCTGAGCATAGGGCAGGGGGGACTGAGCTTTATATTGGTTTACAGTATATGATTTGGAGAGGTATTTCTGAGTAGAAAAAGCAGAGAAAATCCTGAAAGGACTTCTAAGATAGACAGAGAGCTACTGCACACCCTGCTAATACAGTGATTGACAGCTTTTCCTGTATTAGTATATACACAGAAGGCAGTCACTGGTGTGGGTTGGGTAATCGGGACAACTGTCACTCCTAGGAAACCTGTCAGGATTTATTTTGCTTTTACTCAGAAATCCTGCTATAAAGTATATGATCTATATGTACACATTTCTCTGGGATCATTAGGATGTTGTACTGCTCTGAATGTATATCCTACACATCACTTGTAAATCTTACAACTAAATATAGAAACTCTAAGATTAAGGTAAAGCATGTGCAGTCCTCTGCTTGCAACACAGTATATAATGAAGTGTCATAGGCATAGAGTTCTTTGAAATGCCTGAATGTTTGTGGGTCTTGGGTTTGGAAGCCAGTTCAGGGCCTGGGTGCCAGCTGGCTGTACTGTATTGTTGGCAGCATCAGTGCTTATTCTAGTATTTTGCTGAATATTTCAGAATGCATCTAGTTTTCAAAAGGCAGCAACCGCAGGAAGCTCCCAGAATAGATCTGTGTGTCTGTGAACCCAGAGTGACAATTCCTTGGGCCAAGTAGATAAACTGGAGGAATTCAGCTTTCTTCTGCTGTTATGAGCAGACAGCTGGTATGTGTCAAGAAGAGTGAGGACAGCAAGATACCAGCTGCTGTGCTCCTGTCACTGCTTGGCTCTCCTGCCCGCTCTGATTTATTACTTCAGAGGACATAATACAACTAGTACATCCTGCCTGCAAGGACTGATGCACTGTTAGACAGCACTCACCTGTGCAAATCGCCACTGCAGGCTGCTTATAGCATAGAATATGTATCTGTGAAGAACCTCGAAAACGTGTGCAGTCCCACACTTACTAACAGGCAGTGTAGATGTATGACAGTAGCTGATACCAGATGATAAGTCTGGGGATGTCTGGTCTA